>NC_058086.1:99419703-99524703 GCF_014858855.1 Bufo gargarizans | reverse complement strand
GAATTCATCCAGTTATTTTATGATGCTTTGCCCAATAAAATAAAATAAATTTTGGCAAGGGATTACCATCCTAGAAAGACTCTGGATTGGTTACTCACCGAGAGTACAACTCTGTATGCTGCAATACAAAATTGTGATGAGTCTCCTGATGTCAATGTAGGCCAGAAAGGTCTCAAAGTGGTTCTGAGTCAGACGGTTCGGGGAGGTCACAATCATATCGGTCCCAAAATCAATATCCCAAAGATTATAGGCGAAAGAGAAGTAGCCTATATGATCAGATGGATCAAATCCAAAACCAGTTTGGCATGTTGATGCAGCGGATGGAGGAATTGTCTAAAAACATCACTGCCAACCGTAAAAATCCTTTTTTAGGGGTAACCCCTCCTGAAGCAGGTAAGTATGTCAAATGTTACAGAGGTTGATGTCTTAAATGTATGTAAAGTGGAGCAATCTAATATAATTGTCTTTCCCTTTAAAAATAATTTAACCCTTACAAAGCCACATGGCAAGGGGGAGGGGAAACCTGTTTGTTCTGTATTACAGCACACAGAGTCTTCAGCTGCACAAATGAAGGCATACGATCCTGCTAATAAAAGGAAGGAGGAGGAAGCGAGGACAATAATAATTGCCAAGCAGGAAAACAATTTCAATAATCATTCCAAATATCTTTGTTCCCTACAGGAAATAGAAAATAGATATTATATGAAAGTTGAATTATTTGATAATTTACCACCAATAATAGCCTTGATAGATACAGGTAGCCAAGTAACTTTATTATCTTTAAAGTACTTCTAACAATTAAAGGATGTATCTTCTAACAGGTATAAGTTAAAAAGTTTTAATGCTAACCTAGTAAGTGTCTCAGGCAATGCCCTCAAGGTTTTAGATAAAGCTTGGATGGATTTTAAAGTAGGAAACAAAGTAATTAGCTAGTTACGGGGAAAACATAAGATATCCGCGACTTTAACTGTCGTAGCGAGGGGGTGGTCTATCTGGCTCAATGCGCATGCCCTAAGAACTATGTGGGCAAAACCTTTAGAGAATTTCATAAGCGCATACTTGAACACCTTAATGATATTAAAAACAAAAAAGACACCCCACTTGCGAATCATATGTGGGAAGTTCATCGTGGTTTTTCCGCGTTGGAACTGGTCAGACGTTCACCCAGGAGGGGCGACTGGGACCGCAGGATCCTCCAGAAGGAATCGGGATGGATCTTCCGGTTCCAGTCGCAATCTCCAGCGGGTTTGAATGAACAACTTACCTTCTCCTGTTTTTTATAATGTATCTGGTCCCTGGTACTCTTGTTTCTGTTCTACCCGTTACTTCATCCTCTTTTGACAAAAAACTAAAAGCCTATCGACACGTGAAGTGTTAATATACAGAATTTAGGACTCCCATATATCAGAAGGGTCCGTATATCATCTATTTTTTTGTATCAATGTATTGAAAACATACCTCATTTGCAAATTGCATGCGATTAGACACACTACTCGTCCCCAATCCCTTATCTATCCGCAAGTGGTCAGGAATATCTTCAGAAGTCCCTCTTTTTGCTGTAGTATGGCCTCTTGCATATGCTCTTAACCCTTTACCCATCTGCAAGTGGCCAGTAATATCTCTATAAGTTCCCCCCTTTTTGCTTTAGTATTTCCCCTATTTTGACCTACTGTTGTGAGATACTCTGTTTACTAGTCCATTCACATGGGTTATATTTTATTCCACTATTAGCCCAATCTATTCACTCTAGATCCTAATAGTATGGCTCTGTACTCCTTTCCGATGCCCCTGCCACATTTGAACATACCTAACTGGCGAATCGGGGCCGTGGGAGCGCTGTTCTGACGGTGGAATGCATAACCACGCCCCTTTGGAGCCGCTATGGAACGCAAGAGCCTGGGCCTGCAGCGCACTGATGACGCAGGCGGGCGGTATTGGCTTCCGTAGGTGGAACGCACGGCCATCTTGGTAATCTCGGCGTGCGTTCCAACCACGATCTGGGACAAGTAACCACCTTGCAAGCAGTGAGGTGAGCTCTAGGAGAAATCGGTCATTCTTTTAAGCCCAACAATCATTGAATTTTCAGTACACCCTCACAATTATAGTAGGATTCCCTTAGGACCCTGTACAAGTCTATCTAGATGGGTCACATGAGTTAATGGGGAAAGGTGATTGGTGCAGGACTATGGGGGTACCCCTGACTGCGGACCACTGGATGGTGAGACCTTCAGGACCGGATAAGTATATCATCACTATACATCATCTTGTTTGTTCCTGTATTATCTGTATGGTCTCGTACAGTGGTATACCGCCTCGGGGTGCTCCAGCAACCTTGGTTCTTTTCTTTGATCTTTGGACCCTAACCATGGTCCTATATTTTTTGAACGGTTGTTATGTAGCCGCTTTAATCTTAGCAGCAACTTATTTATTTTATTTTTCCATACTCCTTTATGGTCTCCTGATGAACCTTATGATTAAGGGGAAACGCGTCGAGACTGAGACTGAGACTGTTTTACAGCGCTGTAAACCATCCTGCCATAGTGGGGGTAATATTTCGTTATTCATATAAGAGGGAGACCTTTTCCATAGTATCATAAATATAGTTGTTACATTGGGGATCCAATCATTTTGTCGGTCCATCTTTCTATGACGGTATAAATTACCAATTAACACGTTTGGTGGGTGTATTACATCACTGTAATTATCCTCCTGAGATTGTGACTGCATTACAGTATTGTAATCTATCTTGATATACTAAGTGCAATATTTCGTTATTCTTGGAAGAGTGTAATCTATCATGTAATGCTGAGTGCAAAATTTCGTTTATTGTGGAAGATGGTGATTTTTTTCCATAGTATTGTAAATATCGTTGTTACACTGTGGAATTCAGATATTGTGCTGGATCGTCCCCATTTGACGTTCATTTGCACTCACCAATATGATTGGCAAGTAAATTACACTGCTGTAATCATATTCATTGCTGGCTGCTGTGGAGAAACTGAGACTCTTGCTCGGTTTTTTTCTAGATATTATCGTTGATGCATGACCCGGACATCCATATGGGTCTTTGTGCTACAAGGGCCTCATAAGGACAGACAGGTTAGGCACGGGGACGGAGTGCTCCCACCATTAGGGTGCATCTCTGGGCTGAGACAAGATCAGGGACACCATAAGGACACATTAGGGACCCATATGGTTGTCTCCCGGTTGTACTATCACGACCAGCCATCACGTCTGCTTCTTATAATAGGCTCTGAGTGTTTGTTTGTAAGTGTTGTATGTCCATCAGTCCCCAGGTGAGGGACTCCGTTGTAGTAATTTTTTAATTATTTATATTAAAAGTTATATTTTAGGTAGTTGGCTCCAGTGACACAAAGTAATTAGCTATCCTACATTGATTGTGGATATGCCCATTGATAGATTAATTGGCATCGATTTCCTGAAAAGATTAAGCCCAGTTATTGATTTTGTTATGGTGATATGGTCTCAAGTGAGGATGCCCATTAATTATGAACAATCACAATCCTATCACAATAGGCGTAACTGCCTTGTGATAGAGGAAAGGCCGGATTATATAGAGGTATATTTCCGAAATAGCCAGATCCCTGATGTTTCTTTCCTGAAAACCACTCCAAATTCCACTATAGGGGAACAGGAAGATAACACCATATGTGTGTCTCCTGAACGAGTAAAAGATGTCTGTTTGGAAGGGGATGTTCTTACAATCCACCTACACCCAGAAACTACTGACCCTACTGTGTTTAATGGTCACAAACAATTCCTAGTGGAAATGGAAAAGGTGGATGATATGTTCTTCCCAGTACAGGTGAATGACTTAGGAAGAACTAAGAGGGCTAAATTGGATTTGCGCCATGAAAATAGTTATATTAGTAGGGATCTACTAAATCAAGTGGCCAATTCTAAAGTGATTCGATATCCAAATCCACAGGATAATTGGATACATGACTTGGATAATGATTCTGATGATCATAATATAATTGCAAAATGTATATTAACCATTTCTATTGCAGGAAAATCAGCTACTCACTTATTCCTGGTGCTTGATGAACCCAGATATCCCCTGTACATTGGCAACGATATTTTACATCGTTTTGCCATCCATGTGGATATAGTGAATTCCACATTGTGGACAAGATTTAAAGGGAATCCTGATGGTTTTATGGATGAACATGAAGCACTCAAGTCATCCCAGAAACTGCCTTAGGCTACTTTCACACTTGCGCTTGATCGGATCCGATCATATTAATGCAGACGGAGGCTCCGTTCAGTACGGATCCGTCTGCATTAATAACTTAGAAAAATGTCTAAGTCTGAAAGTAGCCTGAGCGGATCCGTTCAGACTGTCAATGTAAAGTCAATGGGGGACGGATCCGCTTGAAGATTGAGCCATATGGTGTCATCTTCAAGCGGATCCGTTCCCATTGACTTACATTGTAAGTCTGAACGGATCCGCTCGCCTCCGCGCGGCCAGGCGGACAGCTGAACTTCCGCCTGGCCGTGCGGAGGCTGAACGCCGCCAGACTGATGCAGTCTGAGCGGATCCGCTCCATTCAGACTGCATCAGGGCTGGACGGAGGCGTTCGGGTCCGCTCGTGAGCTCCTTCAAACGGAGCTCACGAGCGGACCGACGAACGCAAGTGTGAAAGTAGCCTTATTCAGTCAGTGGATTAAAGCCACGAGATATAATAATCCCTCCAGGTACTAATAATTTCCTGTTACCCATTCAGGTGTCAAAAGGCCAAAAATTAAAGAATTGTGATGCATTGATATGCCTATCAAACAGAATGCAACAATTAGGTATTTCAGTAAATCATACCCCTATGGTGAATTTACAAACCTTTAAAACCCAAATAATTGTGAATAATGGTATGCCAAACTAAGTCCATTTGTCTAAAGACACTATCCTTGGTATGGCATTAGATTCAGATAATTATACTTTTGGGTTTCAGAATGTAATTATTGGCCTAATAACTGAATCGTATCTAACAGAAGAACAATTGGTTGAACAAACATTTTATTCTTCTCCTGAAGGATTGTTCACCATTAGTTCACTATATCCTTTGAATCTTGAAGAAGGTACCTGTAAGGTAGAGTAATCCTCCCTTACCTTTAAATCATACAAATAATGAGCAGGAAGCCCAGGAATATCATGAGTTTGCTGAAAAAGCAGGTAAGTCAAATCATGACCTCACTGACAGGTTGGAGGAAACCTATGAAATAGGTCAAGCTGAAGTTTTCCCAGGGTTTATGGAAACGGTCCAGCAACAAATCTCATTAGCTGATGGATGCTCCAATGACCCAGAGCGACAACAACTAAGGGAAGTTTTCTTAGAATTCAAGGATATCTTTGCTAAAGATTCATTTGATTGTGGTCTGACTGACATACACATTGCCAGGATTCAGACTGATCCTGAGGCACCTCGAGTTTATATCAAGCAATATCGTCTTCCACTAGCTTGTTACGACTCGCTAGCAGAAATAATTCGAAATCTCAAAGAGAGAGGTATTATAAGACCAGTGCACAGTTCTTATAATAATCCTATTCTTGGAATTCTTAAACCGAATGGTCAATGGCATTTATGTGCTGATCTTCGCCAGCTAAATAAACATGTATATATGTCCGGCTGGCCCGTGCCA
Organism: Bufo gargarizans; assembly: GCF_014858855.1. Classification (NCBI taxonomy): domain Eukaryota; kingdom Metazoa; phylum Chordata; class Amphibia; order Anura; family Bufonidae; genus Bufo; species Bufo gargarizans. Next base: position 99,519,045 of record NC_058086.1, on the reverse strand, counting down.
TATATAGACCAATGCTTGGTACAAATGCAAGGCGCTAGGATCTTCACCACCTTAGATTGCGTTCAGGGATATTGGACCATCAAGGCGAGTCCGGAAGACCAATACAAATTGGCCTTTACTTTTGGTAAAGAACAGTTTGCCTGGACTAGACTACCATTTGGGTACATAAATTCAGGTCATAAATTTGCAGTGTTTCTACATAAGGCTATGCCTAATGCCACAGAAAGAGGAAATTTAACTTATGTAGATGACATTTTGATGAAAAGTACTTCATTTGACCAGCATATCCAAGAAATTAGGCATGTACTGAATCAGTTGAGAGAGGCAGGTGTGCAAATTTCTTTACAGAAAGCCCAGTGGTGTCGAACCAAGGTAAATTTCCTTGGACATGAGGTTACCTATGAAGGCCTGAATCCCCAGAAGAAAAAGGTGGAGGCTGTGATGAAAATGCCTACCAACATCAGTGAATTAAGATCATTCCTGGGAATGATGAATTACTTCTGTAAATTCATTGATAACTATGTTGAGATTAGTAAACCGTTGCTGACATTGTTAAAGAAAGGTGTACCCTGGACATGGGGGGGGGGAATCAGGAACAAGCTATGTCTGATCTTAAAAGGAGACTTACCCAATCCCCATGTCTAGCTTATCCAGAGGGTGGTAAACCCTTTTATCTGGAAACTGGTTTTACGAATCTTAGTATTAGTGCTGCCCTATGCCAAAAACAGGATAAATTGCATAAAGTTATAGCTTATGCAAGTAAATCCCTGTCACCAGTAGAAAAAAGTTTAGCGTGAAAAAGCTTTACTAGCCACAGTCTGGGCACTTCAAAACTTTAGAGGTTTTGTACACGGTGAGAAATCAATCAATCATTGTTGAAACGGCCCATCAACCCTTACAATATCTACAGAGTGACAAAATTAGGGATGGTAACTTGTCTAACAGCAGGATCACTGCTTGGACCTTGTCTTTACAAGGATGGCCGTTGGAGGTTTGGTATAAGCAAAATAAAAAGTGTCTAGTAGCCCAAGGACTTGCTGAACTGCATGATTGCGCCGCTCATTCTCATACAGAAGAGCTGGTAGATGATTTTCTAGAGGAACAAAAATCTTCCCCTTACAAAAGTGTATGATGACGACTATTGCTCTCTACTCCCCTGTGCGTACATAGATGGTTGTGCTTACCACACCACTGTAGGGGACGAAAGAAAACTAGTTGCAGGTATTGGCATTACTTGGATAGATGAGTGCCCGAGTATTTCAATAGGTTACAGTATTTGTGCCAAGAATAGCCAGGTAGCCGAATTAGCAGCTGTCTACCAAACGATTAAAATTGCTATAGAGCACAATATAAAAGGAATTTGTCATAGTTACCGATTCAAATTATTTGCGGAACAGTTTTGTAGAATATATGCCCACATGGAAGAGGAATCACAAGTTACGGTCCAATAAGAAACCAATGAAACACGCCAAGTTGTTTTGTGCCATAGATGAGCTGGTCCGACATAATGATCTAACCATTTATTAGAAAAAGACTAAAGGTCATTCCAAAACCCAAAATAAAGATAAAGAGGGTAATGACCTAGCTGATAAACTGGCCAAACAAGGAGCCATAAATGGTGATCATGTGCATATAGATCATTTACTAGAGATGATTCCCATTGACGCTATCACTAGACAACAGGCTAAGGCCCAAACTGAAAATAGTGTAGTTCAATGGAGCCAAGAATCTTCTAGTGAGGATCTGATCAAAAGCCAGAAGGAAGATCTTATATTAGGAATCTTCTATAAACATATTGAGGATCCTAATAATAATCCCATATCGGAGGATAATTATACCCAAAAAGAAGACCTCCCAATTTAGTATTCAGGATGGGTTATTAATGAGAACCTCTAAAAATGGTATTCAGCAGTGGATAGTTCCTACTACATTTAGAGGTTTAATGGATCAACATGCCCATGATGCACCTACAGCTGGTCATCGTGGAAAAAAGATTACACGAGTCACTACGTGATTATGCCTACTGGCCTCATATGTTAAAGGATGTCCACAGTTATTGTCAAGGTTGTTTGGTATGTGCGCAATTTCAACCTCAAGGTCCTAAACATCGTGCTCCACTTCAGAAGAAAGGTTTTTCATTACCATGGTCTGACATCCAAATCGATTTTATTGGTCCTGTTACCCCGTCATCCCGAGGGAATAAATACATGTTAACCGTCACTTGTGTGTTTACAAAATGGGTAGAGTGTCTACCGGCCCACAATAACACAGCCGAGACCTGTGCATTTTTGTTGATTAACCATGTATTTTCCACATTTGGGTTACCGTTAAGGATTGATTCAGACCGTGGATCACACTTTGTAAGTGAGGTAATGGCGAAGATGTGGAAGATGTTGGGTGTGAAGAGAAAATTACAGGCTGCTTATCATCCAGCATCTAGAGGATCCGTTGAGCGCTATAACCAGTCTATTGTCAACATCCTTAAGAAACATGTTAAGGAGTCGGGTAAAGACTGGGGATATAAGGTTACCATTAGTACTCATGGCCATTAGAGCTACTCCAAGCACAGCTACCCAGATGTCACCTTTTGAGCTTGACAGGGAGAAGAATGGTACTTCCTCAACATCTGTTGTATCGCACATCAGATCATAACCATCAATGCGGCCATGACACATCAGTATGTGGAGGACCTTCGTAAGTATCTTCAACACGCGTTTGCTTTCGCGCAGAAGAATCTTGAGAAAGCCGCCGTAAGTAACAAAACTTATTATGACTTGAAAAATACCAAAAAGGAATATGAGATAGGAGATAGAGTGTATCTCTATAACTTTGCCCGGGATCGGGTAAAAGAAAGAAAATTTCTCCCATCATGGAAAGGTCCATATGATGTAATTTATAAAATATCACCTGTAGTTTATAAGGTGAAAATTTATACCAAAGATGGTTTCATTGAGAAATGGGTCCATGTAAATCAATTGCGAGTATGTTATCCGAGATCACAACTAAGAATCACAGAAGATTATTTTGAATAAGAGAATGAATAAGGATTGCGTTAATCTGATTTCTCGCAGTTCACAGATGTTCCGATTTTGGTGTTTCCTTGCAAAACATTTTACATAGCAACGCTAGAGAAACTATATATCTCAAAAGATTAAAGAATATGTATTCATACTTTCATTTTCTTTTATAGAAAAAGGACGGGCGGAACCAGACGTGATTCCTGGCGACAAAGATACAGATATCGTGTGGATGGTGTTGATCCGAGATGTCCAATTGAAGACGGAACTAATCATCAACCCGAATCTACAGCCATGTTTCAGCTGTCCCAGGATTGTGAATGATGACAAAGAAGATTTTACTTCAAGAATCTTTGCAAAATTGGATCCAAGGACATACATTGGATGAAGATATCGGATATCACAATTTTAGCTTGGGAAAGGAACCAAATTGGTACATTATGCATGGGAACAAAGTCACAGCAATAATGGCATGATTGGTGCCAAGTTTTGCATTTTCTTACATGCTAAAACCATTGGACACAGGATCTCTGTGATAATATACTTTTCCAGGATTGACTTTATGATGCGCCAAAAGACTCGGATAAAATATTGATGAACATGAAAATTCTTCCAAACTTCTCCCAGTTAGGTCTTAAGAGGATCCTTGACTAACGTGGGAAGAAGGGGGGGGGGGGGGGGGGAGGAGTATATGTATAAGGCCTATATAAGATGTATGGACATGAACCTAAAGAACAACCATTTTTGTCTTATTTTAAAAGTGCAGGGTGAGTTCAGGATTTTAACTTAGAATTACTAACTTAAGATTATCTAACAATATGTATCAGGGTGTTTACCCAAGTCTGTTTTTGTGAAAAAGAAGTTTCCCAAGGCCTAATGAAAAGTATTTACCTAGATAAGACAATGTATTAGAAATGTGCTGAGTTTTGATGATTTTCAGTGAATAGAAAAGACTACATTTTTCTTTAGGGTTTTTATATTAATCAACGTATGAGTGAATTTAGAATTTTATATCATCAATTTAAATATGGGTGCTTTATATATAAGAGTGTGGTTATAGTTTTAAGGTTAGAATTGAGGTACAAACTCCTATGTCATTTTTTAGAATCTCTCCCAGAGTAAAGCACAAATTAATGATTTCTTTCCTGAAGATTTCTTGAATGGAGAAATGTGGACACAGGTGATCATAAACAAACCCTGTCTTTTCCCCAGAACAATGACTTGAGTATGGTCATGTGTATGTTTATTTAATTAGGTCTGGTCAAAAGATTAAGGGATATGCGAGGTGTTTGACTAAATACAAAAGTCATTGTCTATTCAAGATCTCCTCAAGGTTTTGTCTGAAACCTTAGTTAAAATGTATTTCTAGTAAATGAATAAGGGAATATATAGAAAACATAAATAAGTGCCTTGACTTTTGTATTGAGTACTAGTGCCATCTAGTGTTAGGGTAACAAAGGTTTAGGGTGTATTTTCCCTAGGGGAGGTTCTATTAATTATAAGGTGAGGTCACTAGTTAATGATAAAACTTGGCCAAGCCCTTTCTAAGATGGGATAAAAAGATGGTATGGGCTGACAGAAAGGATCTCTCTCTCGACCCATCTTCAGAAAAATCATCTTGAGAAGAAACCATCTTCAGAAAGACCATCAGAGAACGATCATCAGGAAAATATAAAAAGGGAGAAGACCAGATCCAGCCCTGACGACCTTTTCTATTGGAGGCAGCCATCTTAGAACCATTGAAACTGATTTCTGCTAGCTGACATTTTCGAATAATATAACCTTACCTATATTTTATAGGATAATTAATATTATACATATCTATATATATATTCAATTAACCATACCTTGTGTATAGTATCTGTTTTGGAATAAGATCGGGGTGTATGTGCAGCATCATCCCGAAAATTAATCCAATACAGGGAGATTGAAAATATACTGGTGAAAACACAGTATTATCTCCAAGGAATTAAATTCAGTTCTAGACCGGTACGGTCGATTATATAGAGATATATATATATATATATATATATATATATATATATATATCTGCATAGATAAAAGATCAACCAGATTTGGGTTTAATCAGACATTTGTCGGCTGAGAGAAATCAAGTATTGAATTGATTTAAAATATAATTGAGGGGTATCATTATAATAAGTCATAATTGTGTATAGATATATTCTCATTTATTTTTGACTCTCTCACTATTTTGCATATCATTGATTGAATTTCAATTGTCACCAATTTTATTGTATATTATTTTGCACTAAAAATTGTATAATATATTACATATATATTTTGTCTATGACTGGGTTTTGTCTTCAATTCAACGCAGATCACAAGCTTGTTTTAGCTTGATATTTATTATAATAAATTAGAATCTCCTTCATTACAGATTTTAATTTATTCACATAAATAATATAGACTGTCAATCGGAGACAGCATAAATATTCCGACAGTACATAATTGCAGGACTTGCAGGGGTGACCCCCGCACTTGGTAAAACCCTGATATCTAAGCCAGGTGGGTTTAGATTTAACAGTGGAAGAAACAAGTAAGGAGGGAGACAATTTATTGGCCAGGCTGCCAGGACGTCTTGAAACAATCCAGCAGCCACCCCGCAGTAAAACAGGAATTGGTCCTCATATTAAATCAGGATACATCTTTGTACAGCCCGTTTGATCACCGTAAATTGGCTACTAAAGTTGAGGACAAGTGTAGTTTTGTCACAAAAATTTGCTCCCTTTTTATTTTGGTACCCTCTACCTGAAGGTTTGAAAAAAAGATCTGTTCTAGTCCTCTTCTTACCTAGTTAGGGTATCCCTTCCTTTTCATTCTCTCCTGAATTACCAGACATTATTGTTGGAAAGAAGCCTTCATGATACAATTCCTATGTGCTCTGATAAACTCACCCACCGGCACAGACCGAAGGGTATGCATTGGGTGGTGGCTGTCAGCAAAATAAAACTTGTTATCAAAACTGAAGTAATTGGAAGTCATGAGCAGTGTAGTCACCTCCACTATATAGTCCACAAAATCTGTTGAGTGGCAACTATATCTGTGCAGGTGATAGTCCAATGCCAAAAGGGCTATGTTATGCGGGATCGAGGCATAAAAGGGAGACCACATCGAGGGTAAGCCAAATATACTTTTCACTCCAGGATTTGTCCTAGAAAGCCCTCAGAACATCTGATGTGTCCATGACAAAACCTGGTAGTCTCCTAAGGGTTGGAGAATGGCATCTAGCCACTCCCCTAATCTTTCAAATAACGACCCAATACCCAACACTATGGGGCGGAGAGGGGGGGGTACCTTTTTTTTGTGCGTCTTAGGAAGGGCATGTATGATGGGGATGACTGGACTTTCCACACACAGAAAATAATATTCTTTGTTGTTAATGAAACCTCTGTCTCTGCCCTTGTCTAACAAGGACAGATAAGTCTTCTTAAATGTACAAGTAGGGTTTCTCTATAATCTTCTGTATGTGGAAGAATCAGACAGCATGGCCATCATCTGCCCAAAATAAACATCCTTGTCCACGATTACCACGGACCACCCCTTGTCCACCATTTTGATTACTAGGTCTAAACATTCCTTTAGCTGTTTCAAAGCCTCGTCCTGCCGTCTAGTGAGATTCTCATACCTGTATTTTTTATTAACCTGGAGAGCGTGGATCTCAGTGAGTTCCCTTTCTAATGTTTCTTGAAAGGTATCCATGCTATGAACGCGTGACTTCACGGGATAAAAGCTAGCATTTCTGGTTTTAAATTCCTGGCTATCCACTTCAGCATCAAACATTTGATTTTCTATTTGTAACCCCTCCAGGCAAACCAGTGAACATTGTTCTGCAAAGGAAAGACCGGTAAAAACATTGCAAACTGACTCCCGGGGTTTCTCATTATAAACCTAGTCATCACATGACTATGTAGAATTATCGGAGAAATGTCTCCTCAGAGTCAGATTGCGAACAAATTTATTAAACATCAAGTATTGTAGAAAAAAGGTCAAAGTCCATTCCTGGTACAAAGTTCAAGCCAAGGGATAAGACATCAAGCTGGTCCTCCATTAGTGCCCTTTGCGATAAGTTGATTACATAATGTATGGGGACATCATGTGACCAGGTTCCTATGTCTTTCGATGTCTGGTCGACATTGTATGCGGTTTTCTTAGTGTGTTTTCTACCTGCCCTTCTTGCCCGTTTTTTGGAGTTATAACCCCATGTCTTTGTTTCTGAATTTTTTATACTAAGAGGGCTTATTCTGTAGAGACATAGGCTCCCCCTTATTTCTATCTGCATCATCAATGGAATCCAGGGAATCACTTGTACCCTCTGTGGCTTCCAGGTCTGATGAATTGAAGCTCACTCTGCAGGCTGTCCCAGCCCTTCTCTGGGACCTGTTTGACAGTTTTTTTATTTTTTTATATAGATTTCAGGGTGCGTGGTAAATTCTCACACCTACCCCACTCATATATCTGATCATTATTATAGTCAAAAAGATCCCTTTGGAATTTGTTTGGTTTGCCCTCCATATTTTTCAAGGTATTGGATGTCTTATCCTGCAATTCTTGGAATTGCTGCATGTCCTCATGTTTATTCAGACAGGTACAGCAAGCTTCAATTCCCCGTTGTATTGAGTCGAGTTTCTCCGCCTCCTGTTCAATTATGAGTACCATCAGCTGGAGTGAACATTCGGATAGAAACAAATTATTCCAATAAAACAGTTGTGGGAATTTTTTTGATTCAAAGTCCCTTTGGTATCATGAACTTCATATATTTATTGAGTGTGGTAAAATCCCACCACAGTCTAATTTCTTGCGTAAGGAGTTTTTCCAGCTCTTTCATTTTGATTTGCATATGTAGCCGTTCTTGGGTAGAAAACACACGGTCCGCTTTGGATCTGCAGTCTGATGAAGATAAATGAGCCACCAAAGGGTGGTAACGGGGTGGGGCTACACCTGTATACCTGTATATCGGCAACCGTATTATAATTTCAACACAGGTGAGTACAACGGAAAAGTCCTGTAACAATGTAGAGTAAGAAAGTTGCAATTTCCAGCTCATCAGCCTTATCAATCTTTAGATTAGATACTCAGTTTCCGAAGGGCCTCAATATGCGTTGGGAACTCATGTATTGTTATCAATAGACTGTTGAGAAATGATATTGCAACATACTCAAATTATACAATATTTTATTTAAGATAGCAACGGTCTGGCAATCATTGTGTTAATCAGGTATGTCTGAGTGATAGTATAGTTTTTCCATCAAAAGGATCAATCTGATGTAAATGTGCGTGATTGTGCCAGATCCAGCACCAGGATTACCATGATTTTCATTCTTGTGCTCAGAGCAGAACAGTAAAATTCACTAGCGCATATGTGGACAAAGTCTAACAGATGTTGCAAAACATCATAACAGTAACAAGACAACTACAAGTCTCAATGACCAGGTTGTTATTATTGGAAATTAGAGGGCAATACATGCAGTGGGTAAATGAGGAGACAAGTATAACTCCCAGCATGTCCAGACTTATCATACGGCATCAGTGGACATTCCTGTTGTCATGAAACAAAAGCCATTGAAAAGCAATTGAAGGCGTTTGCTTTACACAATTCGTTTAGATAACACATCATTAGGCATGTGTGCTAACGCTACTACATCTGTACATGTGGAAGAAAATAAATGGGAGAGAAATGCAACTCCCAGGATTTCTAGGGTGTTATTATAGGCTATTAAAGAAAATTACAACTTCTAGAGGAAGCACAGCACAGGAGTCACACCCCCTCACATCTTGACATCATGCAGGTCCTTGACCACTTCTCTGTGCTGGTCGATGATGACATCACTCAGGTCCTTCTCCACCTGGTATCTTCTCCTCTGCACAGCTAGCTTGCCACGGCTGGGTCCCCTCCCCAACTGGCCCCATAGCAGATGCATTGTCTGCCTTCATTGGATATATGCAACTAGCTTTCTCACTGATCCAGCAAAGCGCTGTATAAGTGCTCTGCTGAATCAAGGAAGGACTGCAAAAATATTTGCACTAGAAAATCCAAAGTCACAGGTGCACATCCATAAAGCTAACGTACAATCAGCAAACAAAATATGGCAGCACACTTTGGATGCGCTTGGCAAAATTTTCTTGCAGTGTGTTTGAAGGGTAGCGGCCTCCTTTCAGATGGTAGATGGGCCTGACACATTTTATCGAATTGTCCGTGAAGAGCTTCAATTTGTCATGTATAGTACCAATGTACGGTAATCCAGAATAATATCTAATCCCTAGTTCTATTGTTTGCAGGTATAACCGTGTGCCACCTTATTTTGTTTGCTGTTGAAGGAATACTTAGTCGCACACTGTTTATACTGTATAGATTTCTAGGAGTCGGGTTCCCACCCCGTCAAACAGTATTGAAAGAAATTCCAGAAATCACACAATTGGTCATTGCTCAATGAATATTGCTTGCTTTATTGAATCTGCGGCTAGTATTAGTGACGTTTCGACCTAATTCGTCCTTTAGCAAACTGGTGCCGCTGTTAAGGAGAGAGTATTGCAACGGAAAGTCCACGCCTCAGATCAGAAATAAGCGTGCATCCGCACTGCAGAGAGAATGAGGCTCATTCTCCCTGCAGTGCTTAATGGAAAAAGGGTCAAAATGGCCAATATTGTTGCTCTTAACCCCCCCCCCCCCCAAAAAAAATAAATAAAGATTTAGCAGACTCTGGGGTTGTGGTACATTGTTCATAGGACACCTACACAAATATGGCCTTCATGGAAGAGACATCAGCTTAAAACCTCTCAGCAAATGAAGTTAGCTAAACAAGCCTGATGTATTTTGGAAACAAGTCCTATGAACTGATGAGGGTAAAATAGAACTCTTTGGCCACAATGAGCAAATGTATGCTTGAGAAAAAAGGGCCACAGAATTTCACCTCTCCAACCATTAAGCATGGGGGTGGATCAATCATGCTTCAGGGTTGTGTTGCAGCCAATTTCAGGTTTCAAACAACAGAGGTCCGCAGTTAATGATCGTGACCAGCAATAATGCTGATCATGGTAATTACATTCTTTAGATGCCTTGATCACGGCATCTAAAGAGAGGGGAAAACCCGGAACCGTGCCCTTCTGGGTTAAGCATCCCTGTGCTGCAAATAGTGATGCTGGCAATTCACTATAATTACAAATTTAAAAAATATTAAAATTTAAATCACCCCCCCTTTCTGTAGAATAGAAAATAAATATATAAATAATAAAAATATATACATCATGAGCATTATCGCATCCGAAAACGCCAATACTAGCCAAATATAAAGATATTTTTCCAATATTGCGAGTGACGTAAGGAAAAAAGGGTCAAAATGGCCAATTAGCCATTTTATTTTCCAAAGCTTCTCTTAGTCAATTTTTTTTTTTTTTTATAAAATGTCAATCAAAAAAAGTCAAACACACTACAGTAAAAATAAAAAATACAGATCGTCCCACAAAAAAGGAGCCCCCACACAGCTCAGTAGACATAACTATAAAAAAAGTTATGGGGGTCAGAATATGGTGATGTAAAATAAAAAAAATAAAAAATTTTATTTATTTTTACCGTATTAAGACATAAAAAAAAAAAATATACATATGTGGTATCATTTTCCAATTGCACCCCATTTGGAATTTGTTTCCCGCTTCCCACTACATTGCATGCCATATTAAATGGTGGCATTAGAAAGTACGTGTCCCGCAAAAAACAAGCCCTTACATGGATATATGAACAGAAAAATAAAAAAAGTTACGGCTCCAGAAAGAGAAGAAAAATGAAACCGCAAAAATGAAAAAAACCTCTGGTATCCAAAGAGTTAAAGGCTATGCACACTTTTGAGGTAATTTTTGTTTATGATTGCATTTTATTTTCAATTGGCCTTTATTAAAAATATTGAGCCGTTCTGTCACAAAGGGGTTATCCAAGTCCTCAAACAGCCTCCCCTCACAGGTAATATACTTACCCCGCTCCGCATCCCCACACCGCCACTGCTTCTCCCTGTAAACGGATGAAAACATCCTGTGTCGGGGGGAGCAGCCAATGCCAGGCATCACCCGCAATATTAGGGAGGCTGGTCCCCGTCTGCCATTGGATTCTTCCCCCACCAACACCGGATGTTTTCATCTGTGTAAAGGGAGAAGCAGCAGCAATGGTGGTGGTGCGGGGACGGTATATTACCTGTGAGGGGCCGGGCACATGGGGGGGGGGGGGGGGGGGGGCTGTTTGAGAACTTGGATAACCCCTTTAACTGTGTGAACAGTACTCGGAATTTCACTTTGCGCTGGTCAGCTAATAAAATTTATCTCTAAACTACTATGGTCACAAACACTTCTTTAAGACACATTTGTATGCCTAAGATAAGAAATGAGCTATAATGAGTGTTTAAAAGGTCAGAGAGCAGAGTTAAAGGGCCTATCAGCTCCAAAACTGCTTGAGCATCTCAGCAATGTACAGAAAAATGGCTCCATATTTTTAATAAAGACCAACTGAGATTTTTTTGGGGCTCAAAATGGGTATAATGCAATAATAAAAAACATTCTGCCACCAAAAGGGGTACATAGGCTTTTAAGTTGAAAAGATGATGGTTTCCACAATTGGATAATGATCCTAAACACACCTCAACATCCACAATAGACTCCTTCAAAAGGCGCAATCTGAAGGTTTTACCATGGCCCTCACAGTCCCCTGATGTGAACATCATTGCAAATCTGTGGATAGACCTCAAAAGAGCAGCGCATGCTGGACGTCTCAGGTATTTCACAGAACTGAAAGACTTTTGCAAGGAAGAATTGATGAAATTCCCTCAAACAAGAATTAAAAGACTGTTGGCTAGCTACAAAAAGTTGTGATACTTGAGAAAGGAGGTACTAACCATACAGGGTGTTTGTTATTTTAAAAATGTTAAAGAGGAAAATAAAAAATAGTTTTTGCTTAAAATACAAAGGGAATGTGTCCCCTTTAAATTTTCTAACTTTTTTGGAGATCATTGCATCGTCAACTTTGTTATAGAAAATCTGTCACGTCTCCTGAATGTTTGTTTAAGTGACTACATTCACTCCCCATGTAATAATGTTAGAGCATCTATTCTTATGATTCTATGTTGTGCCATTCTATTATTATTCCTGTTGGAAGTTTACAAATAAATTGCCAGCAGTCTGCAATAAAGGTACTGCTGGGTGTTGGTGTTACCAATAGCAAGTGTGTCTAACTCTTTGCAATCAGTCCTGCTGGTGTCCAACTGTGCAGCGACATACCCTTAACTGGTAACACCCTTCTGTACCTTTACTGCAAGCTGCTGACAACTCTTTTATAACATCTAGTAAAAATATCAGAGGAATGACACAACAGAGCCATAATATATGCTCCAGAATTGTTATTATACGAGGAATGCAAGTAGTTGAGATGACAGGTCTTCTTTAACTGCTCACAGAGTAATTTTGACTAGGTGTGCCCAAACTTTTGCATGCCACTGTGGCATATATATGCTTTTATAAAAAGAACCTACCAGATAAAGCTTCACCACGAAGCAGTACTTCTTCAATATTTGCCACCATGATCCTCTGAACATCTTGTAACTCTGTGTTGATGGTGCCCAAGTTTCTTCTAGCTCTACTGTCAATGTAAGTCTTCTTTGTCTTCTGAATATAATTGTCTACAAATTCAGAGAAAACAATTACAGTAGCGAAATAAGTTTATATTTCTGTGGATTTACCCGTTTGAAAATCTGGATTTATCTTGCACCTATGGACTTCATTTACATGTGGAATTTTTTTCTGCGCAGATTTTATGCATTTGTTACTTAGAAAATTTAAAGCAGGATTTAATAGTAAGGAGTGATCAATATTTGGAAGTGTCCCGTTTCACTTTTCATGGATTATATGGACATGAGTTTGGGAGACTCATTAAATATGACGCTTAAAAGGGTTTGTTCAAGGGTTGTCTCAAGCAAGTGGCATTTATCATTTAGAGAAAGTTAATGAAAGGCACTTACTATTGTATTGCGATTGTCCATAATGCCTCCTCTGCAGGCTTCAGTTATTTTTCCACCACATAATACACTGCTCGTTTCTATGATTACAACTATCCTGCAATCCAGCAGTGGTGGCCGTGCTTGCACACTATAGGAAAAAGCGTTGGCCTCTCTGTAGGAAAAAGCAATAGCCTATGCGTGCTCCCATTGTCCCGGCCACCAGTGTGCAAGCAGGACCACCCCTGATTGATTGCAGGGTGGTCATAACCATGGAAACGAGCAGTGTATAATGTGATTAAAAAAATGAATCCAGCCAGCAAAATAAGCAATATGGATATTAATACATTAGTAAGTGCCTTGTATTAAACTGTCTCTAAATAATAAATGCTATTTCCTGAAGTGAAATAATCCCTTTAACGCGAAAGCAATATTTTAAAAGCATTTCTTTCACCCCTCAAGTTATATCCATACATTCAAGTGCAGCTGTATCGTGTGATCTCCACTATGACCACTAGTCCAGAAGTTGTTCTGAAATGTACACAGGGTGTCAGTTTCTTGCGTGGCTGACTCCCTAAGAACTACAGGATTCTATCCATCACCTATCAAATTCCTCCTTGCAGCATTAAGACCCCCTACCCACAACGCAGTGCTTTTGAAGATATCATTTTACCTTACCTATGGGACCATTAGTGCAGTAATATGATTGTTGAGTTGAGATCCTACAATGAAAACCTGCCATTTAGTGCCATTGTCAGTCCATGCTATTTGTTCAGAGTCCAGTGTATTTCTACGAGACACAGCTTCAGCCGGTCTTATCTGCCTCTTATCTGTAAGAGATCACATAAAGATCATATACAGGAGGCAGGGGAGTCCGACTGAAGCTGCATAAGACAGAAATAGATCAAGGATTTGCAGTGTGATTGAAAGGACAGAAATTCTGTTGTCATTGATCCATCATTTGCTGCCCTTACATAGGACTGAGAGCAGAGCAAATGCAGTGTGATCCTACTCCACCTCCCCTGCAATAATGAGAAAGTAAAGAAGGAATCAAGATGGTAGAAATAAATGGCATACCAAATAAAATATCTTCACACAAGGCATACGCAATACCCTAGAACATTATTTTTTTAATAGCAGACTATGCGGCGCTAGATGGGCAATATATAAATTATATATTTAAAGGGCATCTGTCAGCAGATTTGTATCAATGAGCCTCTAGGGCAGTGATGGCTAACCTTGGCACTCCAGCTGTGGTAAACTCAACCTCCCAAGATGACCCCCTTGCTTGGTTGCTCTCAGAACTCTATAGAGATAAATGGAGCATGCTGGGAGTCGTAGTATTGCCACAGCTGTACTGCCAAGGTTACCCATCACTGCTCTAGGACATTAACATTATATCTAGAGGCTCAGCTCTCTCTGCCTCCGCCATGCCCTCTGCACACCATGCCCTCTGCCTGGGACTGTCAAAGTGGAGAGGGTGCAGAAGTTGCAGAGAGTCGAGCATCTAGGTGTAACAGCAACGCCCTCATTGCTCCTAGAGGCTCATGTGCATATATTAAAACTTCATTTTTCTCTGCAATGCGAGCACATATGAACATGGGACCAATATAGTAGATGACTTCAGCTGCCATGCTCATATGTATTATGTACCAGGTCAGCCAGTTTCATAGGTACAAATCTGCTGACAGATGCCTTTTAATAGTTAACTAGCAGAAGGACTCAGCTTCGCTCAGTTTATATTTAATCTATTTCATTTAATGTTTTTGTGTGTCGTTAAAATATAACACTATCCACTATAGTAGTGACATCTACAGCACCCAGCCCCCAAAACAGTGACCTCCACAGCCCCCACCCCTTAACACTGACCCCCCCCACAGTGCGGCGTATCTTAAAATTGGACCTCTACAGCAGCCCACCCCCTTAACTTTGACCTTTACAGCAGCCTTCCCCTTTAATAGTGACTTTCACAGCATACCTCCCCCTTGACAGTGACCTCCACAGGGGTACACCCCCTTAAAAGTGGCCTTTATTGGATCGGGCGTATCTTTTTGAACAGCTCACTCTAAGACAGCAGCACTGTGCTGTCTGAATGTGAGCTGCAGGGAGAAAGTCACCCTTCTTCCCACCTCTGCAGCTGACAGAAGTAGATTTTTACCTTCATTTTTTCAGTCCTCGTCGGCTCAGGAGTGGGAGGGGGCAAATAAACTGGATTCTCAGAGGATAAAAACATCTATTGCTGGAACAAAGGCACATCTAGAAATAAGGTACTAAGTGCTATTAGGCCATGGCTTTACTTCAATAGCAATTATCCTGGTGACAGATTTCTTTTAAAGCTCTCCTACAGCAATGAAGATAAATGAATGGGTTGTTATGGGAACCTGGAGTAAAACTGTGTATGTGGAGGCTGGAGGACCTGCGAGCTTCTATTGGCTGATAAGGGTCATGTGACCAAGCTTCTATTGGCTAATGTATTTTTTGGGAATCTCTCAGGAACGGCATGAGAGCTGAGACCCGGTCTAAAACATTCACACACACCTGAATGTAAATGCGACAGTGCGGATTCCGTTAGCGGACACACACATACACTCAGCTTTATATATTAGATAAATATAATATAGCTGAAGTGATTCTTTAACATGTACGGCGCAGATGTCTGACTTAACACCTAGAGCCGTACATGTACGGCGCACTGATCGGGAGTGTGCAGGATCCGCGGCAGGCAGTCACTGATAGCCGGACCCCTGCTGTAAGAGGCGGCATCGGTGAAATAACAGATGTCAGCGCGTTAACCCTTGTACTGCCGCGGTCAGCGCTGATCACAGCACGTACGGGCTTCAGACGTGTCCGGGGTGTCCATCAGGTCCCCGCGCTGCTGTGACAGGGACCCGATGGCAGGGAAGGCAGGGACCCGATGGCTTCCTTCCGCGACAGCCTGTAAGATCAATCACCCTGGATCGCACAGGCAAGGTGGCTGAAGTGTATTACAGTGTGTAATACACTTACAGCCAATGCATTACAATACAGAAGTATTGTAATGCATTGTAAAGGGGATCAGACACCCAGAAGTTGTGGGGGGGGGGGGGCGGGAGTTTAAAAAAAATTCAATTTCCCCCTCTAAAAACTTAAAGTTTCAAGAAAAAAAAAAAGGCCTTTTGCCAAAATAAAGTAAAAAAATAATATATTTAAAAATATGAAAAAAATAAATAAATAAAGTTGACATATTGGGTATCGCCATGTGCGTATCGACTGACTCTATCTATAAAAATATCACATGATCTAACCCCTCAGGTGAACACCGTCCAAAAAAAATAAAAATCAAACCTTTTTACTGTAATGAAATACCGTAGTGCAGTATTTTGTTCTGCACTACGGTATTTCTGCCCAAAAATCATATTGGGCAGAAATACCGTAGTGCAGAACAAAATACTGCCACACACACATACCACAGTATGAAACTTTATCATCATCCTAAGGATAGCAACACAGTTGAATTCAATAGGTACCTGCAGTTGCTGGCCAGATGCATAAGTGCCTGATGCTCCTACATTAATTAACGCTCAGAGCATCAGATATTTATGTACCTAGCTGGTGGCCATGAGGAGGGCTTGGTCATCCCCTGGGCTTAGGCCCACCAGGAAATTTCCCTATAGGGTGTAGGGATCGGCCGATTATCGAAGTACTGATATTAAATCGGCAGATATTCAAGATTTATACATTATTGGTATCGGCATCTAACCTTGCCGATATACCGTTAATGCATATAAAGCGAATACTAGTGAGCGCTTCCATTATGGAAGCGTGCACTAGTATGCATCGGCTGCCGGGAGCAGGGAAGAAGCGCAGCAAGCGCTTCCGATACTCGCCCTCCCTGGTCTTCTTTGATGAGACCCGCGCTGCACTTTCCTGACCCCGTACAGCTTCAGGATGTAGTGCGCGCACTATGACCTTACGCTGCACACTGTCAGGTGACAGTGCAGCACGGGCCGGGGAAGACAGGGGAGCAAGACGCCGGACCCGGAGATGAAGAGCAGCAGTGGCGCAGAAGAGGTGAGGAGTTTTTTTATTTTATTTATCTGAAGTCTTGAAAGGAATTTTTCATAATTTTACTATAGATACATCACAGATTATACAAGATATACAAGGCCTAATCTGTTGTGGAATGCAGTACCCCAAATTAGCACAAATCACACCTTGCCAGTTGCTGAACACAATAGCACCTTCCTCCCTTAACAAAAGGCTATTTAAAATCACACCTCACATACAAATGACAGCATTCAACTTATTAGCATTTAGAGTAAGGCTACTTTCACACTAGCGTTCGATCGGATCCGTTCTGAACGGATCCGATCATAATAATGCAGACGGAGGCTCCGTTCAGAACGGATCCGTCTGCATTATATTGGCATATAAAAGCCAAGTGTGAAAATAGCCTCGGACGGATCCGTCCAGACTTTCAATGTAAAGTCAATGGGGGACGGATCCGCTTGAAGATTGAGCCATATTGTGGCATCTTCAAACGGATCCGTCCCCATTGACTTACATTGTAAGTCTGGACGGATCCGCACGCCTCCGCACGGCCAGGCGGACACCCGAACGCTGCAAGCAGCGTTCAGCTGTCCGCCTGTCCGTGCGGAGGCAAGCGGAGCGGAGGCTGAACGCCGCCAGACTGATGCAGTCTGAGCGGAATCCGCATCCATTCAGACTGCATCAGGGCTGGACGGAGGCGTTCGGGTCCGCTCGTGAGCCCCTTAAAAACGGAGCTCACGAGCGGACAAACTCTAGTGTGAAAGTAGCCTAAACCTGGTCATCATGTAAAATAACCCTTTCATGTATTGTTTATACCAGATACCAGTATTGTTTAACAAAGTTTCAGTTGTAACTTGCCACACATTATGTTCCCACCCCCAATGCCTCCTAGAATACCAGTATTGTTTCAATTGTAAAAGCTGAGATACTTAATTGGATAGGCACTCGGACATTTAGAGTAATGCAGCCAATAGAGTTTTATTCACAAAATTGTATATAACAGCAATCAATAAGAACAATTAAAAGAATGATTAAAATGTAATGCAAAAATACAAATATGAAATAAAAATAAAAAATACATATTAAAAAATTATTAAGATGGATGTGTTTGTGCAGATAGTCTATATACTCAATGCAGCAAACAATCTAATATGGAGGTTTTTGAATCCATTATTGCACTTTAATCCACTAAGTAATTGATGGGATAAATCGAGGCAAACAGTTCATATAAATAGTTCTCCTTAATTGTGTTTAGATCAATAGAACACTGATTTTCTCTCTCGAATTTTTATCATACGAACTTTGAACAGTCGAGTCAATCAAGCAATGTGCATATATTTGATATTACGCATGTTCGATATCACACAATTTTTTTCAGAGGTACTCGCTATTTAGTTGGTATCTGCGATGTAGGTGTATATGGTTGCCACACTTATGTGGATCTTTTTCGCTTACCCCTGCTTCCAACCTTTTTCGTTGAGTATCACCTCTTATTTCAGTGTGAACGATTTTTCCAAAGACAGTTCGGCGTCCCTCATGTTGTCGACTCCTCCCTCCAGTTGATCACATGATGAAAATCGACCAAAAGAGTACCTTTTTCCCTGCTTGCCGGCTAAGCGGGGATTTCAAATTGTAGGTTAATGATTCTGTCTATTAAATCAGCTTGATTATATGTTCTTTCTGTATCATTTCTTCAGATTACCTCTGAAAAAAAATAAAAATCGGGTGATATCGAGCATACGCATATCAAACATACGCACATTGCTTGATTGACTCGACTGTTCAAAGTTCGTAAGATAAAAAGAAAAAAAAAATCGAGTTAAAAATTAAATAAATTCGAGAGAGAAAAATCTGTGTTCTATTGATCTAAACAACACAATTAAGGAGAACTATTTATATGAATTGTTGATCTCGATTTATCAATCATCTAGTGGATCAAAGTACCATATGAACTGTTTGCCTCGATTTATCCCATCGATTAGTTAGTGGATTAAAGTGCAATAATGGATTCAAATACCTTCATATTAGATTGTTTTTTGCATTGAGTATATGGAGCACGAACTTATTCATCTTAATTTTTTTTATATTTTTTTATTTTATATTTGTATTTTTGCATTACATTTTAATCATTTTTTAACTGTTCTTATCGATTGCTGTTATATACAAATTTATGAATAAAACTCTTGGCTGCATTACAGATCCGCTGCAGTTAACCCCTCAGGTAACACACCTGAAGGGTTAACTGCCGCTGATCGCAGCTCCCTGTCATAGAGGTCGGGTGCTGGCTATTTGATTCTGGCATCCGCCTCCTGTATTTGTATTAACAGGTCAGTAATTTTCATTGGTGGCGCAGTGGCCACAGCCCCTCCTTCTCCTGTCTCTCTTCTTATTGGCGTCGGCGGCAGAACAGGGGGGAGGGAGAGACTCCTTTACTGCGCTGCTGAGAAGAACATCGGCGACGGGGAAGAGAACTATCATCTCCTGTGCCCCGCCGCTGTATTCAACTGCAAAGTCTTGTCGCCATTTGTAAATTCTAAGTCGCATTGGCGACCATTTTGGTGGCAATCTGGAGCCCTGCATATTATAAATGTAAATGATAAATTGACTACCAACAAAGGGCTTTATTAATTTATAATTTTCATTTACAATATACTAGTGCCAAATGCTAAATTCCATCACCTCAGTGACTACCAACTAATATAATATATATTATAAGATCGGCTGTCAGCCTGAAAGTTCACAGATTATCGGCTCCAAAAAAAAAAAAAAAAAAAAAAAAAAAAAAAAATAGGTTGATCCCTAATAGGGTCTATGGCCAGTCCACTCCTGCCCCACCAATCATATAGTGACGATCTTTCCTCGGAAAAAGTCATCAATTTATACAGCCTGTACAACCCCTTTAAGCCTGCCCCCTGACTAAGCCTCACTTCTTAGCCGTTTATTATCTGAAAATGTAAGACATCAGAATTAGGGGTGCACCGAAATGAAAATTCTGGTCCAAAACCGAAAATTCAGGATGCCCTTGACCGAAAACCGAAACTGCCTTTTTGCCCAAATACTTTTAAAATACTTTTTTTAAGTAAAAAAAAAGGAAAGTGAATTAAAATATAAAGTTAAACAGATACATAGATATTATACACACAATGCCACCCAAAGTGGTTATTTAAAAAAAAAATGTCACTCTCCCCCCCCTCCCTCCCTTGTCACTCTCTCCCCCCCCCTCCCTCGTCCCTCTCATTTCCCCCCCTCCCTTGTCACTCTTATTCTACCCCCCCTCCCTTGTCACTCTCATTCTACTCCCCCCCCTCCCTTGTCACTCTCATTCTGCCCCCCCTCCCTTGTCACTCTCATTCTACCCCCCCTCCCTTGTCACTCTCATTCTACCCCCCCTCCCTTGTCACTCTCATTCTACCCCCCCTCCCTTGTCACTCTCATTCTACCCCCCCTCCCTTGTCACTCTCATTTTACACCCCTCCCTTGTCACCTCTAGTGTAGCCTGTGTAGCATGGCCGAGCTCTGTTCGGTCCGCGGTACAGGAGCATTTGTTTCTTGTACCCGGCCGGACTGAAAGGAAGTGCACACTAAGTGAGCACTTCCTGTCAGTCCGGCCGGGTACAGGAAACAAAAGCTCCTGTACCGCGGAACGAACAGAGCTCGGCCACGCTACACTAACAGCAGCAGTAGCACAGAGCAGACACAGCAGGCTGCGCAGCACTGAGCCGGAGATTCTTTAGAGCGGCAAGCGTTTAGGAGGCACAGCATCAGGGGCGCCGCCGGCCGGCCGCCCGAACGTATATAGCCAACCATATTTTCTGCCGATATGTACCAATATCGGCCGAAATGGATTAGGCCCATTCGGCCGCCGGAATTTCGGTGCACCCCTAATCAGAAGTAAATTAAACACCCATGTTCTTTGCAGGATTTCTGAAACCCTGAGGATTATCTTCTACTTATTATCACTCTTTTTTAGATTTAGTTTTCCGTTAAAGAGAAACTGTGAGCTCTCTTATGTTGCACTTACTGAGAGCAATACAGTGTAGTGACAGACCCATTGATTTAAAAGTTCTGTCACTGATTTGACTACATTAAAGGGGTTTCCCAGGATTATTACATAAAAGAAAAACTATAAAATCACAGCTACCTTCATAAATTATTATTTTTAAAGGATGTTGATGCAATACAAGAAACGCTTTAATGGGGTTATCCAAGGCGTATAATGCCCCACCATATGCTCGGGCCCCTCACACAGATTGTACTTACCTCGCTCCCTGACACCGAAGTCTCTTCTGACGCAGTCATGGCCGCTGCATCTCCCTGTCGCGCGGATGAAAACATCCGGAGATGGGGGGGGGGGGGGGTCAGCCAATAGTCAGCTACGAGACAAGCCTCCGTAGCATTGCGGTGGTCTATCTGGATAAGCATAAAACCACTAGTAAACCCAATACCCCCCCTGCCTGGACCGCCTCTAGGATGTTTAAGGATGAAGGCAGCCAATCACTCAGGGCTTCTGTTCAACTTTCTTTATTATAGTCAAATCCGGCTCTACGTGTTACGGGACAAGTCCCTTCATCAGGAGCATCTTACAAACAGTGTGCATACATGGGATATATATACCCGAGGGTAATTAACAAAAGACCGCCAAAACATAGTGGAAGTGTCCTTCCTATCTGGCGGGCTCACGGCGGCCCGGAAGCGGAAGCGCTGGGTGGCGGTGGTGCGCAGGACTTTTAGCTGGAACAATCTCTGTGCGTAAGGGTCAAGGCCGTAAAACCATACTGGATGCCCGTGATCTCCGGGCCCTTAAACGACACTGCGCCACAAACAGGAATGCTACTGTAAAGGAAATCACAGAATGGGCTCAGGAATACTTCCAGAAACCATTGTCAGGCGTTTTCACTGGGCCAGGGATCATTTAAAATGGAGTGTGGCAAAATGGAAGACTGTTCTGTGGTCAGACGAGTCACGATTCAAAGTTCTTTTTGGAATGCAAATTTTTTTTAGATAGGAATTTTGGGTTTTTATGAGCTGTATGCCAAAATCATCAATATTAAAACAATAAAAGGCTTGAACTACTTCAGTTGTGTGTAATGAATCTAAAATATATGAAAGTCTAATGTTTATCAGTACATTACAGAAAATAATGAACTTTATCACAATATGCTAATTTTTTTAGAAGGACCTGGGGGGGAAGCTGCAGCCTCTTAAAAATCCTACACCCCACAAGGAACGACCTGTCAGCACTGCACTAAAGAAATAACGCTTCCCTCCCCCTTTCTTTTTTCATTCCTTCCTTTTTGGAATTAATGGGGTAATTAAAGGTCAATTTTTCAACATGTCGTAACTGAGAGGAAACAATTATAACATGAAAGAATGCCACTTCATGGAAACATTTCTTTTTTTTAAACGCTATGGACACCTTTGCCAACTTTTTGCCTTGTCATTACATTTATAATGTGGAGAAAGATTTCTCCAATTGTACAGTTTGGGCTCTGCAGCTAGCATGTGCTTCCAATGCACAGAAAGCTGCTCTGTTCACTTTTGTAGAATACCGTCAGGCTGGATGTCTGACGTGGAGCCTGCAGGTCCTCCCATTTGCTCTAGAGCAGTGATGGCTAACCTTGGCACTCCAGCTGTGGTGAAACTACGACTTCCAGCACGCTCCATTTATTTCTACAGAGTTCTGAGAGCAGCCAAGCAAGGGGGCATCTTGAGAGTTGTAGTTTTACCACAGCTGGAGTGCCAAGGTTAGCCATCATTGCTCTAGAGGGTGTACCTTTAATGTCTGCATACTGCCCATGTGCCAGGAACCAGTGCTTATGCACGGGCCTAGCTCTCTTCCCCTACAATGTGTAGGCACATACCTTCCCAGCTGCACACTGGTATATAATTATACTGGCATTGGCAGACAGGAGATCTTCCCTCTGCTCATACAGTATAGGAGTCTTTGTAAAGCAGCTCTTACTGACTGCTCTGCCAAAGTCCACCATTTTACTTTCTCGCAATACAGCAGAGCTCGATGGTAGTGTAATACGGCAAGTGCAGGGAGGAAGGTATGTGCCTCTGTAAGCTGATGTGGAGGAAGAGAAAAGCATGTGTGGACAGGTCAGGAGTGCAGATAAGTCCTGGTGAAGGGGTGGAGACCCAAAGGATGTGTGTTTCATGTGAGCAGCAAAGTCCAGAGGTATGGAGCAGAAGCCTGGCCTAGGATGCTGGTAAGTAAGTGATGTTCTTACTGCAACTAATAGGTTACTAAATAATAAAGACAAACCACACTTGTGAAATCTGAGCTATTAATGGGGAGATTTATCAAAGCTTACTTGCCTGGTCCCATAGAGGTCTATGTAGTCTCCAGTAGAGTGGGTTCGACATAAACCTGTAGGGACCAGGGCTGTCTAACAGTAGAGAGTCGGCTGGGTTATGCAAATCCAGAGACTGCAGGAGGAGGCAAGAGAAGAGCTGAAGGGAACTCCCACATAGCCAGAAGTGGTTGAAAACCAGGTAAAAGGGTTGCTGCGTGCTTAGGGAGGGGAGCTCAATGCAAACAACAGTGTATAGATATATTTTCTCCACAGTAGTTTAGTAACATATGTGTTTAATGAATTTTCAAGCACAAAGGTGTCCATAACCTTTAAATTTGGAATAACCAAGAATGAGAACTTACCAAACTCTATAAAGGAGTAAGGTCTTGATACTGTGGGGACTTTCTTTCCGTGCTGCTCATCAAATTCATTGTACAGATCTTCAAGATAAGCAAATGCTAATTTCTTAGGAAATGACATTTCACACAGCACCAGGTAGCAAACGCCCTTTTCTATTAAGTAGCTGTGGCAAAAAACAAAAATGAATTAGAATAAGCTTTATTCTTCTTTGACTGACTTATGAGATATATATTAGTGTTTCTGATTGGCTACTTTGCGAGACATTAACATCGGTCCAAACATTAATTGATTTGCATAAAACTTTGGTCCAATACTGTAAGGAGCAGGAGCTCCATACAGTATTAGGCTACTTTCACACTTGCGGCAGAGTGATCCGGCGATGGAACTGCTTTCCTGAACTGCTTGCAGGATCCGCCAATCTGCATGGACAGCATTCGTAGGTGGATAATCTTACAAATGCATTGCAAGAACTGATCGTCTCTCCAGATGTCATCTGGAGAATCGGATCAGTTATATATCTTTTTCGGGCGGATCCGGCATTACAGTACTTTTAATGCCGGATCAGGCACTATATATTAATGTAAAATAATGCTGGATCCGGAATTCTGGGAACTGATCCGGAATTTTGGACGGCAATAATTTCCTCCGTCCAAAACGCTATTCAGTGACTGAACTGAAGACATCCTGATGCATCTTGAACAGATTTCTCTCCATTCAGAATGCATGGGGATAAAATTGATCAGTTCTTTTCCGGTATTGAGCCCCTATGCCGTAAAAGAAAAACGCTAGTGTGAAAGTACCCTTAGAATGTATTGGCTCCGATAAGCCAAAGTTATTACGTTGCGAGACTTCGCGTAATAACTTCATAAATTAATTTGTACTGTAAAATTTTTTTCCCGAACTCGGGTTCGGTACCAAGTGGTAGTCTAAGTCGATTTGCTCATCCCTAGTAATATTCCAAGATCCATAAAGCATATTACATACTTTCAGTATCTAATATAAAGCTGAGTATGTTTGTCCACTAAAGGAATCCGCACAGTCATATTTACAATCACAAAATTTGGCACACAGGTACATCAGGTGTCCGGGAAAGTTTTAGACCGGGTATCAGCTCTCTAGCATGTACCGTTCCTGAGATATTCTCCAAAAATGCATAAGCCATCAGCCAATAGAAGCTCGCAGGCCCTTAGTCTCCACATACACACAGTTTTACACCAGGTTTCGATAACAACCCAGCTATTTTTCTTTGCTGCTGTAGGTCAGCTTTAAAGGGGCAGTGTGCTGTGAATGACACTGTTAAGGGAGCAGAGTGCTGTAGAGGTCACACTTAAGGGATCAGGTAGGGTGGCCATTCAGGCCACACACAAAAGACTGACTTAAACCTCACCCCCTCCCCCCAGGTTCCGCTAAGCCATGCCCCCTCCCACTCTGCAGCCGACGGGGATTGAAAAAATGGTAAAATCAACTTCTGTCAGCTACTGGGGTGGGAGGGAGCGCGACTTTCTTCCTGCAGCTCACGCTCAGGCAGCACAGTCCTTCTGTCTGAGAGTAAGCTGTTCAATAAGACATCCCTGTTCCGGACAGGGAGTCTGAAAGCCCAACTGTCCTGCCTAAAACCGGACCTCTGGCCACCCTAGGGGGCAGGCTGCGGTGGAGGTCACAGTTAAGGGGCCGGATTATTGTGGAAATCACTGTTAATGAGACTGGGTACTGTGGAGTAGGGCTGGGCGATATGGTCTAAAATCTATATCACAATATAATTTGAAGCATGTGCAATATAACGATATATGTATACAATGTATGTATACAAATTACAAAACGCCATCAGCCCCATGCCATTGCCACCATCATCATGTGCCCCAGCCAGTGCAATCAGCACCATGTGCCATTGCCACCATCATCATGTCCCCCAGCCTGCGCCATCAGCCCCATGCCATAGCCGCCACAACGGTAGATTTGGGTCCCTGCTACTTACCTTTCCTGCATGGCTGGCTGATGGAGTCCACAGGAGATGGGCCGCGTTTTATTCCCAGCATGCACTGGGAGGGACCTGACGTCACACACAGCACCAGCCAGCGCGCGGACAATGTGTGAACGCAAAACCCTGCAGCGTAGTGCAGAGTCGGGAGGCAGCGGAATGGTGAGCGAGAAGCTCCTTCAATTCACTACCACTTCGTGGTAATCTATCGCGATATGGCGATATAACTAAAATCTATATCGTCGGCCGAATAGATGATGTGGAGGTCACTAATATAGGGGCAGCCGCTGTGGAGGTCACTGCTAAGGGGAGGGCGCTGTGGATGTTACCGTTATGGGGGCAGGTCGCTGTGGAGGTCACTGTTAAAGGGTCAGCTTACTGTAGATGTCACCGTTATAGTGGATACTGTCGATATATTTTAACACACGCAAAAACATTAAATGAAATATAGCCGTGCGAAGCCGGGTCTTTCTACTAGTATAACATAAAGCAGAATTCTAGTCATAGTTTGCAGTCCTAAATTTGCAGGGACTGTACCTAATTTTCAAAGACAGTCTTGGCAAAATTTGGATGTGCTAGGGCCTAGGCCAAATACAAGAACTATCCATAAGTGGGTGGTCAGGGGCTTACATGCCCCAAATTGACAAATTACAATGTTGATAAGTAGGTCTAGAACACCAGTTAAGGGCTCACGCACACACCGTATGTATTTTGCAGTCTGCAAAAAATACGGATGACATCCGTGTGCATTCCGTATTTTGTGGAACGTTCCGTTCCAGGTGGCCCCTAATAGAACAGTACTATCCTTGTCCATAATGGAGACGATAATAGGACATGTTCTATTTTTTTTGCAGAACGAAAATACGGAAACTGAATGCACACAGTACTTTTTTTTTTTTTTGAAGACCCACTGAAATCATTGGTTCCGTATACGGTCAGAAAAAAAAAAAAAATGGAACGGAAACGGAATGAAAGTACATTCACGTGCAAGAGGCCTAACTAAATCAGTCTAGGCGGTCAGCAAACATCTCTGCACGGTTGCTTGAAAACATCTGTGCAAAGACTGCAGCTGCATGCTAATCATGCAGCTGCAGGAGCAGATTGCCAGTTGTCAGTGACAGTGTGGCTCTCCTTAGAAAAGGCAGGGATTTTTATTTTATTTTTGTTTCTTTGGGCTACTTTCACACTAGCATTTTTCTGGATCCGGCAGGGTTTAGCAAAAATGCTTCTGTTAAGGAGAATACAACCATCTGCATCCGTTATGAACGGATCCGGTTGTATAATCTTTAACATTGCCAAGACGGATCCGTCATGAACTCCATTGAAAGTCAATGGAGGACGGATCAGTTTTCTATTGTGGCAGAGAAAACGGATCCGTCCCCATTGACTTGCATTGGGGGTCATGCCGAATCAGTCTTGCTCTGCATCCCAGGATGGAAAGCAAACTACAACATGTTGCAGTTTGTGAATGGGGACAAAACTGAAGCGTTTTTTTTTCCGGTGTTGAGCCCCTATGACGGATCTCAATTCCTGGAAAACTAAAACGCTAGTGGGAAAGTAGCCTTACTCTGCCTACCTTCGCAAACACTGTATACATAGCACTCAATGAGCACTGTCTAGAGATCAGAAGCGGCAATGACATTTTCTGCTTTGGTTCCAGTGGTCATGTGACCGCCTGGAGCTGGGTGTCTGTGGGAGCTGTCGGTCTTAGCTAGGGATCGACCGATATTGATTTCTTAGGACCGATACCGATAATCTGTGAACTTTCAGGCCTATAGGAACATGAAAATCGACCTAAAGGAGTGGGTCAAATATATTACAAATAATACTAATAGTACTAAGATGGTCCAAAAGAC
The DNA here is from genome assembly GCF_014858855.1 of Bufo gargarizans. Taxonomy (NCBI): domain Eukaryota; kingdom Metazoa; phylum Chordata; class Amphibia; order Anura; family Bufonidae; genus Bufo; species Bufo gargarizans. The sequence continues at coordinate 99,491,517 of NC_058086.1, read as the reverse complement.
GACACATGATTGACAGAGGTCACACAGACAATTAATACAGCTCACAATACATATTGGTTTTTAATATGTATTAAATTGTACCACTTTTTCTTTTTTATATCAGTCAAAAGGTAACAACTAACAAGAACAACAATGTTCAAATGTGGACATCACCCGATTCACCTCCCACCACCACAGGTTGACATGTATCAAACTGTAGCGTTTTATAGGCTACTTTTAGGAATCCAGTAGGCAGTTCCGTCACCAGTTTTTTTGGCCGGAGATAAAACTGTAGCATGCTGCGGTTTTATCTCTGTCCTGATCAGTCAAAAAGACTGAATTGAAGACATCCTGAATGGATTGCTCTCAATTCAGAATGCATGGGGATAAAACTGATCACTTATTTTCTGGTATAGAGCCCCTGTGATGTCAACCTGTTATCGTGGGAGGTGATGTCCACAAGATGAAACTGTGATAGGAAATTAAAAATAAATACAATGCAAGTGCAACGGTAAATTTATCTAGTGCTGGAATTTATCCTTTCACATATATGTGCCGAGAACCCGCCTTGGTACACAATGAGAGAATATTTAGAATTTCTTCAATACTTCCAGTTGAGAAGGAGTACATTGTAGTGCAGAAAGCACAACATTTCTGCATGTTCTCCTGTTAAACCGCTTCTGTTTCTTTCGTAGATTGCTAACACTTCACTAAAAACACGCTCACTAGGTACAGAGGAGGGGGGAGAGCAAAGGTATCTTCTGGCATAAGAAGCAAGGGTTTTGAAGCGTGCCTCATTTTCTTTCCACCACTCAAGTGGATTGTCCTTTCTATTGATCACTGGTTCTTTTAAATAAAGATGAAGCTCATCATCAAGGCAGACTTTTGGTATAGTTAGAGAATCCTCTACATGAGGCCCCAATAAAACACTGAACATGGCATCAATTTGGCCATGTTTAAGCCTTTTTTCCATGCGTTTCCTTTTTGGGAATTTGTATGTTTCTGTGGTATCATCATCCTGCTCTTCCAGACTAGTAGTACTAGTAGTAGGCTCTTCCAGACTAGTAACATCAGGCTCTTCTAGATGTGACCTTTCTAGAACCCGCAACTCCTTTTGCATATTTTCTGTCAGCCATTCTTTTGCCTTGCTCAATACATTATCAGAAGAGAAAGCATGATGTTTGAATCGAGGATCTAAAAAAAAAAGACATGCCAACACTACGTTTATATTCTCTTCATACTTCAAAAAACATTTGTTGAGGCTTTCCTTCATGACCTCCCTAAGCGTTTTAATGCCACGTGTAGTGGGCCCTTCATTCTCTTGAAGAAGCATCTTCAGCACTCTCACACATGGAATGACGGATGAAACACTTGAGTCGTTATGGCTAACCTCTAGGGTCACTTCCTCTATTGGGAGGAGAGTCTGAATCGGATTTGCTACAATCTCCAACTGATCAGCATTAGGGCAAGAATATCCTCCATGTTCACCAGCGTAGAAGCTAAGAGCTCGCTTTTGTTCCAGCATTTGTAGCATATGGAGTGTGGAGTTCCACCGTGTTGGAACATCCTGAATCAGGCTGTTTTGGGGCAGGCCAAGGTCTGACTGAATGCACCCAGTCGGTGCTTGGCAATGAATGAATGGTGGAAATGACTTGCGCACTTTAGCATGGCAGTTATTTCGATCACAGCTCTCTGGCTTGACAGACCATCATTTACTACAAGTTACAGGGTGTGTGCCATGCAGCTGAGATCTGCCACTTCAGCAAGCTTCATTCTTTCACCATGTTTACTCCGCTGTCTAGAAGCACAAGCAGCACTCAATCTTTGGTTATCTCCCAGTCATCAAGCATGCCTAGACACATTTCTTTAATGTACTTGCCAGTGTGGGATCCTGCATCACCTTTGTGTTCAACACCAACTGCCTTTTTGTCCATCCATTATCAATGAAGTGACACGTAAGACTCATTAGTGATTCTGTTGATCCAGACCAGCAGTCAGTAATGAATGAGAGTGAATTGACAGCGTCCTCTGGTTGTAATATTGTTATCACTTTCTGAACCACCTTGTGATGAATCTTTGGCAGCATTTCCGTTCTGTAAAACTTTTCATTTTTCAGTGTGTACCTTGGCTCAACTATGGACATCAAGCGCTTAAAGCCAGAGTCAGACACCATTGTAAATGGCTGGTTATCCGTAACCATCATCTCTGTGATTGCTCTGTCCAGAAGTTGGGATCTTTCATCTGAATTTTGCCACTTTGTGCGTTTCTGAAATAGGTCTTTTATTTTTGGCTGGAGTAAAGTTGGTGTTTGAGATGATTCCCTTTCTTTGTGCGCGTCATTAAATAATACAACATTAATAATTCTTAGATGGGTCCAAAGATTTGATGTATTCTTTGTTTTTGCAGTTGCAGATCCCATGCTCACATTGATTTTGCATGTGTTGCACATTGCCCGTCCTGGGGTGGGTTGACTAAAATAGTCCCAAACTATACTTTTATTTTTTCTTTGTGCATCCACCTGCATTGAAAGAAGAGGGTAACATGACTACTAGTGCTATTAGCCTTTTAGGAACAGTACAGATTAAGGAACAATGCGCAAGAAATATGTGGAATTGAGGGGGGAGTAAAATATATACTATATATATATATATTAAAAGCTTGTGAGGTGGAGTCACTGGAGTGTATGATGTAGTATGAGCTGAGGTACATATAACACACTGTAACTGTATATGTATAATATAATGAGGTATATTATAAATATATAACTCACATATACAGTGTGTTAAACCTCATACTACATCATACACTTCTTAGGCCTCATGCACACAGCTGTTGTTTTGGTCCGCATCCGAGACGCAGTTTTGGCAGCTCAGATGCATACCCATTAACTTCAATGGGGCCGCAAAAGATGCGGACAGCACTCAGTGTGCTGTCCGCATCCGTTGCTCCGTTCCATGGACCCGCGAAAAAATATATAACCTGTCCTATGGTCTGCGCTTTGCGGACAAGAATAGGCAGTTATATTAAAGGCTGAGTGTCCGTGCCGTTCCGAAAATTGCGAAACGTGCACGGACGCCATCCGTGTTTTGCGGATCCGCGATTTGTGGACCGCAAAACACACCAAGGTCGTGTACTGGAGGCCTTATACATACCTCATATTACACATATACAGTCATGTGAAAAAATTAGGACACCCTTTGAAAGCATGTGGTTTTTTGTAACATTTTTAATAAAAGGTTATTTCATCTCCGTTTCAACAATACAGAGAGATTAAAGTAATCCAACTAAACAAAGAAAACTGAAGAAAAGTCTTTTCAAGATCTTCTGTAAATGTCATTCTACAAAAATGCCTATTCTAACTGAGGAAAAAGATAGGACACCCTCACATGTATTCCCTCTTAAATTGGCTCAGATCTCACACAGGTATATCACACCAGGTGCACATAATTAGTAGATCGTTACTCTGCATGTTGAATGAGGCTTTCCCTATTTAAACCTCAGACATTTAGTTTGGTGTGCTCCTGACTGTTGAAGTGAGAGTGAGCACCATGGTGAGAGCAAAAGAGCTGTCAGAGGACTTCAGAAAAAAGATTGTAGCAGCCTATGAGTCTGGGAAGGGATTTAAAAAGATCTCAAAAGATTTTGAAATCAGCCATTCCACTGTCCGGAAGATAGTCTACAAGTGGAGGGCTTTCAAAACAACTGCCAACATGCCCAGGACTGGTCGCCCCAGCAAGTTCACCCCAAGAGCAGACCGCAAGATGCTAAAAGAGGTCTCCAAAAACCCTAAAGTGTCATCTCGAGAACTACAGCAGGCTCTGGCTACTGTTGATGTAGAAGTACATGCCTCTACAATCAGAAAGAGACTGTACAAGTTTAACTTGCATGGGAGGTGTACAAGGAGGAAACCTTTGCTTTCCAAGAGAAACATCGAGGCCAGACTGACATTTGCCAGAGATAAAGTTGACAAAGACCAGGACTTCTGGAATAATGTTCTTTGGACAGATGAGTCCAAAATTGAATTATTTGGACACAACAGCAGAGGACATGTTTGGCGTAAACCAAACACAGCATTCCAAGAAAAGAACCTCATACCAACTGTGAAGCATGGAGGTGGAAGTGTCATGGTTTGGGGCTGCTTTGCTGCAGCAGGACCTGGTCAGCTCACCATCATAGAATCCACGATGAATTCTACTGTGTATCAGAAGGTGCTTGAAGAACATGTGAGACCATCAGTTAGAAAATTAAAGCTGAAGCGGAACTGGACCATGCAACATGACAATGACCCAAAACATACTAGTAAATCAACCAAAGATTGGCTGAAAAAGAAGAAATGGAGAGTCCTGGAATGGCCAAGTCAAAATCCAGATTTGAATCCCATTGAGATGCTGTGGGGTGACTTGAAAAGGGCTGTACGTGCAAGAAACCCCTCAAACATCTCACAGCTGAAAAAGTTCTGCATTGAGGAGTGGGGTAAAATTTCCTCAGACCGATGTCGAAGACTGGTAGATGGCTACAAGAACCGTCTCACTGCAGTTATTTCAGCCAAAGGAGGTAACACTCGCTATTAGGGGCAAGGGTGTCCTATCTTTTTCCTCAGTTAGAATAGGCATTTTTGTAGAATGACATTTACAGAAGATCTTGAAAAGACTTTTCTTCAGTTTTCTTTGTTTAGTTGGATTACTTTAATCTCTCTGTATTGTTGAAACGGAGATGAAATAACCTTTTATCAAAAATGTTACAAAAAACCACATGCTTTCAAAGGGTGTCCTAATTTTTTCACATGACTGTACAGTGTATAATACCTCGCTCATAACTACATCATACATACATCATACGCTCCTTAGAGTCCTTATATACCTGATAATAGTATACATAATATATAATGTGTGATATATATATATATATATATATATACATACATACATACACACACACACACCTCATACTATTATACATATACAGTGTGTATTATATACCTCATTCATACTACATCATACACACATAGTATGTAATTGTAATGTGCGTATGATGTAGTATATAATATTATAATACATAAATAACACACTGTATATGTATAATAGCATGAGGTATATATAACAGTATATGTTATGTATAGGTATACTATTATCAGGTATATAAGTACTCTAAGGAGTGTATGATTTAGTATGAGCGAGGTATATGATATAATAACACACTGTATGTGTGTAATATAATGAGGTATATAAGGAGTCCTTATATACCTCATTATATTACACATATACAGTGTTATATATCATATACCTCAGTCATACTGTCATACACTCCTTTAGAGTTCTTATATACCTGATAATAGTATACTCATCATATACCTCATATAAACACATATACAGTGTGTTATATGTAATATATATATCTATCTAGCTCATACTACATCATACACCACACATTACAATACAATTACATACTATATAATGTGGCACTGTGTATGATGTAGCACGGTCAAGGTATAGAATACATGTACAAACACACTGTATAATAGTATATAAGCCTGAGGTATATAAGGTGATTCAGAATCATTGTAGGTAACATGACGGCGCACGTATTTATTTTACCATGGCACAACTGTATAGAGTGTAGACTGTAATGGCAGCCGCAGGCACTCTGGTTCTCGCCTCTGCCTAGTACACACTGACCGCCTCCAATGACGTCAGCGTCTGCTCTGGAGTTCCGTTCGGCACATTGCAGGCAGGCACGCCCACAAGCGGAGTCTCTCCTGTATTCCCGCGATAGTTGGCAGTGGTACTGGCAGCCGAAAAGACATGGCAGGACTCAGACTTCAGGTGGGCGCGTGCGGCGTAAGCATTATCGGTGGTATCGGCAGTTTAGATGCCGATAACGTGCAAAAACAGGAATATCGGCCAAACCGATAATCGGTCGATCCCTAGTCTTAGCAGACCCAGATCAGCCGTGCAGTGAGGTTTGCAGTGAGGTTTACAGTGATATATAACCTCTCTGGGGGCAGTTTTCCCCTGAGAAATTGGAAATAAAAATAAAAAACAATGTTAAATGTCTCTCAAAGGCCTTGCATGATTCTATTGGGGGCATAAAGTGTAAAAAAAAAAATACAAAGCCACTACACACCACACTGCATCTTCTAGCCTGGACGACTATAACTCATGCTTCCTACCGGTATATAGTGAAGTTAACATCACAGAATAGGGACAATATATTTAAAAAAAAAAAAAAAAATAAAAGATTTTTAAACATGAAAGATTTTTACATTTTTTCCTATCTATAAAAAAATAAAAGAAATACTAAAATAAAAATGACAAAGCTCCACATAACAGAACGGAAATAAGTTATGGCATTCAAAGACGTACGTGCTAAAGAAAAAAAAAAAAAAAGGATAATTCACTGTTCAGGAAGAAGGGTAAATGGCCCAGTTTGGAGTTAAATATATTAGCTGCTCAAACCTCTCTAATAGCAGTCTGGAATTCAGACTGTTTGGAAAACTGCTGCAACAGGTGACCTTTGCCGTTTTCTAATTAAATCTGAAGTGGATGCTTACTCTAGGCTCACACTTGCATTAGGCTATCTGGCAGCCTGTTCCAGTAGGCTGTTGTGGCATATGCTGTCTGTCAGCCAGACAAAATACAGTGCGAGTATTATGAGGCTATGCTGGATACAGAGAACCATGCACCTGTCTGCAGTCTCATGCCGATGCCCCAGTCACGACTGCTTCTGGCCCCTGCATGACCCGGAAGTGGCTTGGTTACATGACTGCTAAGTTCAGTGACTGGTGTCAGTGGTCACAGGATCAAGCTACTTCATTGTCCTACGGAGACTGGATGCGGCCAGGAACATGGCAGTGGCGTGGGCATGCCTGTGACGGACGAGTGTTTTTTAGTTTTTTTTTTATGGGGGCACAGGACCACTAGTTGATGTAGGGGTGGGCAATATAGACGATATGCGATATAAACTATATAAATTTGGCCAACGACAGAGGTTTCATTTATATCGAAGTAGAACATGGCATGTGTGGAGAAGGAGGGAGTCCCTCCCTCCCCACTGTGTGCAGCTGCCGCTGATTACCAATGAGAATGGAGGAGGAGGGGAGGGACTGTGGTCACTGCGCCACCAATGAGAACAGAGGAGGAAGAGGAGGAAGAGGAGGAGGAGGAGGAGGAGGAGGAGGAGAACCCTAGTCCTATTCACCCTAATAGAGCTATATTAGGGTGAATAGGACTTCACACTCTCCCTGCTGCCCTGTGCATAGTACACACAGCAGCAGGGAGATGACCATGGCAGCCAGGGCTTCAGTAGCGTCCTGGCTGCCGTGGTAACCGATCGGAGCCCCGCGATTACACTGCTGGGGCTCCGATCAGAAGCTGCCACCCTGGGGCCACTGGCACCAATGATTTAATTGTGTGGAGGGGAGGGCCCACAATTAATATAATACTTAAAAGTGGGGGAGTAGGAGGGAGGGGCTGTGGCCACTGCGCCACCAATAAATATAGTTAATATGCCTGAATACAAACGTAGCCTGCATGTGCCGGCCATATCCCATACCCGGCCTCTATGACTGCACGCTGCGATCCACCGCAATTAACACCTCAGGTCCTGAGGGGTTAATTGCGGCGGATCACGGCACGCAGTAATAGAAACCAGGTATGGGATATGGCCGGCACACGCAGGCTACATTTGTATTCAAGCATTAACTATATTTATTGGTGGCGCAGTGGCCACAGGCCCTTTCTCCGGAGGTACTTTATAATATCTGCATTGGTACTTTATAGTATCTGTAAGTGATCAGAACTGATCAGTCAGATCTATAATAGTATTATTGTCACCTTAGATCGCCCTCCACCCAAAACGCAGTGTTTGCCCGATCAGTCGCCCACACGTGCGTTCACCCACGCCCGCCCAGTCACAATTTTTTTTTTATCACTGCACAATCACTACACAAGCGCTGCTGCAATAAAAAAATCTGATGATGTCAGATTACACAAAAGTCGGTGTATTCCGCGCTGCAAGATGAGATTTCTCCTCTGCAGTAAAAAAGATACGTTTGCCAAGGCTTATGAGCTGAGGTGCGGTGTTCATATGCTTTGGCAAACACTTTGTATATAAAAATAAAATAAAACATTTTTTTAAAAATTCTGGCAATGATTTATTCATCCACATCGATTGATGTGAATGGAGAAATCGGGTTTGCCAGGGCATACAGGCTGAGTGGGTTTGGATGTTGGGCGGAGCTCCTATGTCCTGGCAGACGCCTTTCCCCTCCTTTTTTTTTTGTTGGCAGAGACGTTTTCATCCACATTGATCGATGCGAATGAAGAAATCTGTGCCGTTCATTTTTTCTTTCAGCCCAGAGGCTGAACGAAAAATAAATAAATAAATTATATTATCTCTATATCTATCTCTATCTCTCAATTTCTGCTAACTTGTGCCAAAAAAAACAAAAAACAACAACTTCTATGAACTCACCATGCCCCTCACGGAATACCTTGGGGTGTCTTCTTTCCAAAATGGGGTCACATGTGGGGTATTTATACTGCCCTGGCATTTTAGGGGCCCTAAAGCGTGAGAAGAAGTCTGGAATCCAAATGCCTAAAAATGCCCTCCTAAAAGGTACTCATTGGAATTTGGGCCCCTTTGCGCATCTTGGCTGCAAAAAAAAAGTGTCACTCATGTGATATCACCGAAATATCTTTGTAAATGACAACTTTTAACATTTATTTTTATTTTATTTTTTTATACAAAGTTGTCATTTACAGAGATATTTCTCACACACAGTATGGGTACATGTGAAAATACACATTGCCCTACTTCTCCCGAGTATAGCGATACCACATGAGTGACACTTTTTTGCACTGAGTGACACTTTTAGGATTTCACAGGGCATTTTTACGCATTTGGATTCCAAACTACTTCTCACGCTTTAAGGCCCCTAAAATGCAAGGGCAGTATAAATACCCCACAAGTGACCCCATTTTAGAGAGAAGACACCTCAAGATATTCCGTGAGGGGTATGGTGAGTTCGAGTAAAATTGTATTTTTTGTCACAAGTTAGTGGAATATGAGACTTTGTAAGAAAAATAAAAATTCAATTTCCACTAACTTGTGACAAAAAAATAAAAACTTCCATGAACTCACTATGCCCATCAGTGAATACCTTAGGGTGTCTACTTTCCGAAATGGGTAATTTGTGGGGTGTTTCTACTGTCTGGGCATTGTAGAACCTCAGGAAACATGACAGGTGCTGAGAAAGTCAAAGTGCGTAAATACATTTTTTTGCACCATAGTTTGTAAACGCTATAACTTTTACCCAAACCAACAAATATACACTTATTCCCCCTTTTTTTTTATCAGACATGTAGAACAATAAATTTAGAGAAAAATTTATATAGAAATGTAGTTTTGCTTGAAAAATGACATTTTTTTGCAAACATTTTGGTCATTTTTGATTAATATCAAAGAAAGTAAAAATGTCAGCAGCGATAAAATACCACCAAATGAAAGCTCTATTAGTGAGAAGAAAAGGTGGTAAAATTCATTTGGGTGGCAAGTTGTATGACCGAGCAATAAACCGTGAAAGTAGTTAGTGCAGAATTGTAAAAAGTGGTCTGGTCATTAAGGGGGTTTAAGCTGAGGTGGTTAAATGGTGCCATTAGAAAGAAAAACTTTGTCCCGCAAAATTTAATACCTCATCTGTCTATCTGAATGAACCAAAAAAAAAAAAAAGAAGTTATGGCTATGAGAAGCAGAGAATAAAAAAGCATAAATAAATTAAAAAAATTAAAATAAAAAAAAATAAAAAAAAATTGCAGAGTGCTTAAAGTTATGTCAGGATTGATGCAAAAATACTTCAATTACTCTTACCGGTAATATGTTTTCCATGAGCCCATGACAGCACCTGTGAGAGATCCTCCCCCTTCCGGACAGGAAACAGGAACTTCCCAGCTCTTTAAATTGGTCCACTGCTTTCCACTCTGTTCTTTCCTGTTTCCTGTCCAGAGACAGGAGGATTTCTTCTCAGGTCTGTTTTTTCACCACTCAGTATTTGACAAGATTCCTGGGACAAGAAATACACCTATATACAGTGAAACTAAGAACACAAGCAAAAAAAATAACAAGAAAAACTGTGCCAAATATATGCCCAGGCATATCTCCTCTTTGACTCAACACATATATAGATTTTTTTCATTTTTTTGCAATATAGATATATTTTACATATTTTTTTTTTTAGGGAGGGAATTATGTAGGTGCTGTCATGGACTCATGGAAAACATTAACGGTAAGAGTAATTGAAGTATTTCCATTGCACCCCATGACAGCACCTATGAGAGATTAGACTAGAGGACTATTAAGGAGGGACTACAGCCTGCAGCACCTTTCTCCCAAAAGACATATCCTGCACAGACAAAAGGTCCAATCTGTAGTGCTTGTAAAACGTGGAGGGGGAACTCCAATTTGCTCAATGGTAGCACACACCTTTTCTGCCCAGGAAGAGGCTACTGCCCTAGTGGAATGAGTAGAAAAATCCAAAGGATACCCGACAACCTGACTGTGAATATGCCAGACCTATCGCTCTCTTAATCCATCTGGCTGAGGTACGGCTTGTGACTTTCAAGCCTCTTCTGACCCTGAAACTGAACAAAGAGTTGTGGGGTTTTCCTAAAGCTCTTCGTAGACTCTAAATATGCACAGACACACCTTCTCACGTCTAAAGTATGAAAGGACTCTTCCCCCTCATTCTTTGGGTTTTGACAAAAAGGAGGGGAGAACTATTTCCTGAGATTTATAGAATACCAAAAACTACTTTGGGCAGGAATGCAGGATTCGGTTTGAACACAATTCTATCCTCCAGAATCTGAGTATATAGCGGGGAAGATGACAAAGCAGATAGTTCTACTCGTCTGGCAGCTGTAATGGCCACTAAAAATACAGTTTTAGAGGATAGCATCTTTAAGGGGATGTCTCCAAGGGGCTCAAACGGGGCTTTGGTTAGAGCGGATAGCACCAGGTTAATGTCCCACAGGGCCGATTTAGATTTAACTGGAGGACATAGTCTAAGAGATGAGCAGCTAATCTAAAGGTCAAAGAGAGCACTCAGTGCCGAGACCTGGACTTTGAGAGTGCTAGGTTTAAGTTTTTTGTTAAGGCCTTCCTGCAAGAAACTCAGAATTAAAGGGATGTTGGGCGAGCTCAAGTCTGCAAACTGAAGGAAGGTCTTCCATACTCTCAGATATATTTCGGAGGTGACCTTTTTCCTACTAGCTAGAAGAGTCCCAATCACTTGTTCTGATAGACCTCTGGACTTGAAGAATCGCCTCTCAAAATACAGGTTGTCAGGTGCAGGTTCTTCACTTCCGGTTGATGTAGGGGGCCCTGATATAGTAGGTCCTGCCTTTCTGGAAGTATCCAGGGATCGGCTATTGAGTGTCCTCAACCAGGCAAACCAGACTCTTCTCGGACAGAACGGTGCTATTAGGATCACCGTTGCCTGCTCCCTCCTGATCTTTTGGATCACTCTGGGCAGTAGGCTGATGGGAGGAAACGCATAGACTAGGTCCTTCCCCCATGGTTGTAAGAGCGCATCTGTGCCTATAGAAAGATCTTCCCTGCTCAGAGAAAATAATCTTTTGCATTTTTTGTTCTCCATCGAAGCGAATAGATCTATTGTGGGAGATCCCCATAGGGCTTCTATTTGGTGAAATGCTGTCTGAATCAGACACCAATTCACCTGGCTGAATCTGTGCCTGCTGAGAAAGTCCGCCTGGTGATTCTCTGAGCCTTTCAGATGGACCGCTGAGAGAGAAAGCTTTCCCCTGTATTAGCAAGAAGATCCTGGGTGCCAGCTGCATTAACTGAGGAGATCTTGACCACCCTTGTTTGTGGATATAAGCTACTACTGAGGCGTTCTCAGATATGAGCCTGACATGTTTTTGAGGCATTGATGGGAGACTTTCCTTTAATGCACACAGGACTGCCCTTAACTCCATAGCATTTTGGGATTGAGCACTCTGGGTTCTTGACCAAGGGCCTTGGGGGGAAAAAAATAAAAATAAAATAAAATAAATGAATGGGCCCCCCACCCCCAATGGCTTGCATCGGTGGTTATTATTAGGGGGACCTGTTTCAACCACTCTACTCCCTGACTCAGGTTCAGAGTTTTTAGCCACTAAGTTAGGGACCCGGTCACTGACCCCGGGATCACAATCTTGCGATCCAGGGATAGCAACCCCCTGTCCCAATTGGACAAAATGTGCCATTGAAGGATTCTGGACCTGAATTGGGCCCACCTCACAGCAGGAATGAAAGCCGTCATCCGACCCAGAATAGACATTGCTTTTCTTAGAGACACTTCCTTGGTTCTGCTGAAAACCCTGATTTTCTGCTGAATAGCTCTCCTTTTATCTACCAGAAGATACGATTTCTGCATCTGGGAATCTAGTAAGACGCCTAGGAAAATACATTTGGAGGTTGGAATCAGGGACGATTTATCCCAATTTATTAACCAGCCGAGACTTATCAGGGTCCCCAGGACCTCCTGTATTTGAGATATCAACACCTCTGGGAACTGCCCTACCAAGAGAAGGTCGTCCAGGTATGAGATTATAATGATGTCTGATCTTCTTATCTCTGCCATTAACTTCGTGAAGAGCCTCAGCGCCTGCGATATACCAAAGGGAAGTGCTCTGGACTGCAGATGGACAATCGATTCCCCCATCTTTACCACTACCCTGAGGTATTTCTGAGATGATGGATGAATGGGCATGTGATAGTAGGCATCTTTTATATCTATTGAGGCCATCACGCAGTTGGGGGACAGATGAAGGACCGTCGAGGAGATTGACTCCATCCTGAATTTTTGGTATGTCAGATATTGGTTGAGACTCTTCAAATTTATTATCAGTCGGAATGTCATGTTGGGTTTGGGAACCAAAAATAGGGTCGAATAGAAGCGCTCTCCTTGTTCGTTTTAGGACTGCCTTGCCCAGGAGGTTGTTTATTTATTCCATGAGTGCCGCCTGTTCTGGAGAATGTTGATTTATAGATGTGATTTTTAATGTCCTGGGTGGTAGCTTTTTGAAGTCTAGGCGGTAGCCTTCCTCTATAATACTTACGCTTGCGGTAATATTTCACCAGGCAGGAGAAAACGAAGAAAGACGACCTCCTACCTGGGGCCTGGCGTCATTGCTGAGAGGAACTCAAAGTCTGAGGTCTGGATTTAAACAGCATGCTTTTTGATTTATCCGATCTCCATTCCCTTCTTTTCTTCTGATCCCCAAAACCCTTCCTTCTCTCACTATTCCAAAATGGCTTCTCCTGTCTAGGAAAGGACAGCGTTTGAAATCCTTTTTTCTTATCAGATGCCTTATCTAAAATATCGTCCAAGGCTGACCCAAACAAAAAATTTCCTTGACAAGGAAGGGCACATAGCTTAGACTTTGATGCTACATCGCCCTTCCACCCCTTCAACCATAGGGACCTTCTGGCTGAATTGGACAGTGCGGCCGCTCTAGCAGAAATGCATCAGCGGAGGCATTAAAAATAAAGTCTACTGCTCTGGATATGGTTGGTATAGCTTCCAGAGGCTCATCCCTAGGAGTCTTGTTATCTATATGAGACTCTAGTTCCTCCAACCAGACTAGTAGTCGCTATATTCAGTTTAAAGGCAGAAGAAGATGCCTCCCAATTCTTTCTTAAGTAGGCATCTGCCCTTTTGTCCATTGGATCTTTAAGGTACCTTAAATCCTCAAACGGAAGAGCTGATTTTTCATTTATTTTTGCTACAGGGGCGTCTACCCTGGGTACCTCCTGCCAAGCTGATACTTCTTGATCATCAAAGGGGTACTTTCTCTTAACCGTTTAATCCAGTCTGATACAACCCTGAATGGCTTTAGGCTTTCAAACATGAGTTCTGGCCTAGACCTGGACTCCTTTTCCTCCTCCAGCTCCATCGTGGATCTAACTGCTTTTAATAGTAGAGCCGTATCCTCCACTCTAAATAACGGTTTCCCTGTCAAATCCTCAGAGGAGGAATCTGAACTTGCAATGGCGCCCTCCTCAGACTCAGAATCCGTAGTATCCTCCACTATCGCCTGAGCCTTCTTATGTCTGGATGAGCTAGACAGGGATTTTTTAAGATGTTCCACAGAAGAACGAACTTCCTTTTTAACTAACTCCTGGATGCTTTGCAATAAAGATGGCGACTCGTCTGCTAACAACTTATCCAGACAAGGTTGGCAACAGGTTTTGGGGTAGGACTGGCCCAATTTACGCTTGCAAATTTCACACTCCTTAGCTCTTGTTTTGTGGGTAGCTTTTCTTGGGGCTTCTTTAACCTGCATTTAATAAAATAGCCCCAGTCTAATTCTGACCACAATAATAACTCCCTAAACGGAGATGGTGGGGGTTAACCCCTCTTACCCCCAGGAGTACCATGCTGGATTCAGAAAGCAGCTCCTGTCTGTCTGTGCGCAGTTGAACTTCCCCTTCTTCTTGCATGATGCCGCTTCAAGGGGGGCAATGGAGGGACGATCTGGCCGTCCGGTCAAGTATCTGTCTTGCCGCTGCTTCCTCCATGCTGGCTGGCGTTCCCTTTTTCAAATGGGTCGCGCAACTCCCGCCATGTTTATGCTCCTCCCCTTCTGGCCGGTGGAACGCACACATCACTTCCGGTGGATGCGCGCGTCCAGACTCGGCCTGCCGCAAATGAGAGAAGATACACCTCACATCGAACTTCGCCGGCCTGGCAAGGGACAATAAGGCAGCCACAGAAGGGAAAAACGCTGGGCTTCTCAGCGTCTCCTATTGGAGACTTACGCCGACAGATACCTCTACTAGGTTTCAGTCCTTTTAACCCTAGAGGTCCTGCAGCCCCAAAAACAGACCTGAGAAGAAATCCTCCTGTCTCTGGACAGGAAACAGGAAAGAACAGAGTGGTGGAAAGCAGTGGACCAATTTAAAGATCTGGGAAGTTCCTGTTTCCTGTCTGGAAGGGGAGGATCTCTCACAGGTGCTGTCATGGGGTGTAATGGAAAATTTAAATCAGGCATCATATAATACATGACAATCTCTTTCTAACAAAGCTAGAACTAGCCCTCTATAGCACCTGGGTTCCAGAGATCTCTACATTCGTTGCTCCAATTGTGCTGCTAGATTTATATCAGGCTGACAGCTCAGGGGGGGTTTGTCACTTCTGGTGAAGCTCTTTCCCTGTAACAACCACATTTTCTAACAGAAGATATGGCTTGTGGCAGTTGAAGATTTAAACTGAGCATGCGCGACCACCTCAGTGAGGTGGACAAAGTAAAAGAACAAACAGCAGGTGGCACTATAGAGAAACATTTTATTGAGTAGCTCTGTGGCTACAATACATTTTTAATCAATGCAATTACAAAAGTAGATTTTAGTGATGTTTTGAAAATTGTAAAAAAAAATTGTGGCGCAACCCCTTTAAAGGACAATTATAGTCAATGGAGATCAGGGGCACGCGTGCGCTAGCGGCAGCACGGATCCGACAGAACAGCCTGCCGGAGTTAATTGCCGCTAGTGTGAAATGAGCCTTATTTAGAAACCAGTAATAGTTGTGCATCTCTGCAGCTGCTGGCCATATCATGACTGCCTCATTTGTCCTTACCCTCTGGTTCGCAGAAACTTATCTAACTGGATGTAAACCACAATGTTCTTATTCAATGCTGGTAAACAAGGATCTTAAAAATAATGAGGTATCAGGAAAAGAAAGACTTTTGCATACAACAATCATATGTACTGTACAACAACTGTAATAGATTGCATAGAATTGCTCAAAAACAATGCCAATGCGACATATATAACAGCTCACGTGTGAAACATGATAAAAAAAACAAAGATTTTATTTTTATTTGCTCACTGGAATGTCATTGCTCCTGCCTCTAGAGTACATCGAGCTGGGGACTGTTCATTCAACTTGCGGAACAGCTGCTTGGCTTGGTTTTGATACTGTTGCAAGTCTCGCCCAGACTACAAAAAATATAAATAAATAAATTATTAAGAACGTAAATCTCTTTATTAACTAAATTAAATAAACACAGAGGTAGTAAAAAGAACTTGAGTAATGAAGATCGCAAGAAAGAAAATGCCCTTATCTGTAAGAGACAAAAATAATGGCAGAGGAAGGGAATATGGAAGTACAGGGATAAGTCTAGACTTATGTGACTTGCATGAGACTGGCTAAATGGGAGGTATAGGGATGTGGAGAGGATGCGCCTGGTGTAGTCTTATGAGTGATGAAATATCCACATAATAGAGCCTAGGCAGAGGCCAAGGTATTTGCGATAAGAGGGAATAGTCTTCCAGGTCCAGTGTTAACACCTTTAACACATAATGTCGCAAATGTACGGCATTATGCGCCCGCATATGCATGGAGAGGGCTGCTGCAGGGAGCGTGCTCCATACGAGGTGGTTGCCGGCTGTATCAGGTTAATATAGTTATAATAGTTAATAAATAAAAAGGAAAAAAATATATATTACATTTTATATATTTCAATCATCCCCTGTTCTCAGATTTTACATATAAAAAATAAAGTAATAAACATATTAGGTATAGCTGCATCGAAAATGTCTGATTAAAATACATTTAAAAAAAAAATCCTGTGTGGTGAACGCTGTAACAGAAATAAAAATAAAATGAAAGACACGCTAGTCGACATTTTTTAGTTTTTTGTGCCCCCCCCCCCTCAAAAATTGTGATCAGAAAGTCATGCATACTACAAAAATGATACTAATAAAAACTACCGTTTTTTTAATGCAAAAAAGCCCTCATACAGCTCTGTAAACCAAAATATATTTAAAAAAAAGTTATGTTTGTGAGACTATAGTGATGCAGAGAAAATTATAATTTTTTAAAAGCTTTTAATTTTTATTTTAAAACTAAACATAATAAAAACTATACAAGTTTGATATTGCTGCAATCTTATTGAGCCACAGAATAAGGGCGTTGTGTTATTTTTAGAGCAAAGTGAATGTCAAAATGTGATGTCAAAAACCCAAAAACCTTGGTGGAATTGTGGGGTTTTTCATAGCCATTGAGAAAAAAGAAGAAGCTCACTTTCTCCCTGGCTGTGATGCACCTTATTTCCAGCAGCCTTCTTTTTACTTTATTTTGTCCTTTTGATATATAGGCTCTTTTTACGATATGCTAATGAGGCTCCAAGGTGCCCAGAGGGGCGTTTTTTTCCTTCTCCGGTGCCCAGTGACGCCCCCCTGCAGTGCCCAATAACGCCTCCTGATCCTCAAATAACCTCCCACAGCCCTGGCAAACGGTTCCGCCCCCTCCCCACGTCATAGTCTACCTTCTAGAAATGCCCCATCCTTCTTCCTGTTGGCGGCCAGAAAACTTGCGCAGGCGCAGTACCGCCTGCGGCCTGCGCGATCATCAAGCTCCTGAGGGCAACAGCCTCAAAAGTCTCACTGGGCATGCGCTGAGCCCAGTGATGCAACCTGAGCGCTGTTGCCCTGAGGAGGTTGATGATCGCGCAGGCACAGGCCGCAGGCGGTTCTGCGCCTGCGCAAGTTTTCTGGCCGCCTGCGCGAGTTTTCTGCTCCTGTGACAAAAAATGATTATCATAGTTTATGATAGAAACTGGCGTGAATAGCTCAAGTGTTTGGTAGATATTACCTGATGTAGATTTGCTTTCCTGAGATCTAACTGCCAGAAGATGTGCCAAATTTTACATCTTAAAGAGGACCTTTCACCGATCCTGATATTGTGAACCAAGTATACAGACATGGAGAGCGGCGCCCGGGGATATCACTGCACTTACTGTTATCCCTGGGCGCCGCTCCATTCTCCCGCTATGCCCTCCGGTATCTTCGCTCACTAAGTTATAGTAGGCAGAGATTTCAGTCACTGAGTTATGGTAGGCGGAGTCTGCCCTTGTTCTGCTGTAGCGCTGGCCAATCGCATTGCAGAGCTCACAGCCTGGGAGAAAATAACCTCCCAGGCTGTGAGCTCTGCGCTGCGAGGGCATAACGGGAGAACAGAGCGGTGCCCGGGGATAATAGTAAGTGCAGTGAGACCCCAAGTGCCGCTCTCCATGTCTGTATAGTTAGTTCACATTGTCATAATTGGTGAAAGGTCCTCTTTATTAAATGTCCCTCTTTATCTAAAATACTGCATTTATTCACTCAATAAGATGCATTTTTTCTCACAAAAGTGGGGGGAAATGGCATTGCATCTTATGAAGTGAATACTAATGAGCGCACAGTAGACTATAGTGACTGGTGCTAGCTGTATTCACCAGTCCCTGGTCTTCTGACGGCTCCGCTCTGTGCCGAGTCCTGACTGCATAAAGTGTGTACTTTGACCTGACGCTGTGCGACATCAGGTCACAGCGCAGTGCAGTGCTGGCAGAAGACCAGCAAGCAGTGAGTGCAGGAAGAGCGCGCTGGATCTCGCGAGTGGCGGCAGGAGACCTAAGGCTACTTTCACACCTGCGTTCAGGTGTCCGCTCGTGAGCTCCGTTTGAAGGGGCTCACAAGCGGCCCTGAACGCAGCCGTCTGGCCCTAATGCATTCTGAGTGGAGGCGGATCCACTGAGAATGCATCCGTCTGCCAGCGCTCAGCCTCCGCTCCGCTCAGTGAGCAGACACATGAACGCTGCAAGCAGCGTTCGGGTGTCCGCCTGGCCGCGCGGAGGCGAGCGGATCCGTTCCGACTTATAATGGAAGTCAATAGGGACGGATCCGCTTAAAGATGACACCATATGGCTCAATCTTCAAGCGGATCCGTCCCCCATTGACTTTTAATATAAAGTCTGAACGGATCCGCTCAGGCTACTTTCACACTTAGAAATTTTTCTAAGTTATAATGCAGACGAATCCGTTCTGTGAAATGCTCAGAGCATTTCACAGCTACTGAGGAAGGAACATAGTACCGAAACGCGTCTAGTGTGACCCAGGGCTGTGGAGTCGGTAGATAAATGCTCCGACTCCTCCGTTTTTTGTACTTCCGACTCCGACTCCTCTGTACTTAATATGCAAATGTATTTTATACATTCCTTGAAGGAAAGAAAGAAGTTCTTCTAAGCTCTTCTAGCACAGAGAGGTAGTTGGGCAGAAGCTGCTGCCTTCTCCTTTGTGTGCTGATCTTCTGCTGAAGATCGGGCAGTGGGAGTATCCAAGAAGGGACATTTATTTTAAAACATGATTTCCCTAGAAGAATTCCATAGTCATGTTTAAAGTTTAAGCTAACATTCTGAGTTTACACGTTTTATAGCCTTAGCTGAATGACAGCAGTTTTTCCAATGGTTTACAGCAGGGATGTCAAACTCGTGGCCCTCCAGCTGTTGCAAAACTACAACTCCCATCATGCCTGGGCATACTACAGCTATCAGGGGATGATGGGACTGATCTATGCTCATATGTCCAACCAAGGCCACTAACTTTGCGATCAAAATCGGACCACATACTGAAAGAACTCTGCTATACCAGCTTCCACTACGCCATCGATCACAGGCTATCTTCCGGGAGGACACGTGGGACGCTGTGTGGAGAGAGGTCGGAGCCCATTTCACAAAGACAGCTGGTGGAGTAATATCAGGTGAAGGCGGTGAGATTAACACCAGCGGGCGACATCTGAATATAGTAGTATTCACACCAACAGCCGCTAACGAAGCTCCTTGAACCATTTGGTTCCAACAACCGGTAAAATAGTACACAGTACTAAACTTTTTATATATTTGAAGTCTGCAAAAAATGTAAACAATACTAACCAAAGGTCATATATATTTTTTGGAGTACTCCAGTCGTATAGGTGTGTGCGTGAGCTCCGCACTATTTATGTCTATACAATTATGCTGATATGTTGACATTAATGTACGTGTATTTTAAATGAGTAATAAATATATGTGTGCAAAAAGACTGTGAGACAGCCTAAATTATTCTAAAAAAATAAATAAAAAATATTTTCTTAATTTCCTCCTCTAAACTCTAAGTGCATCTTATGGAGCGAAAATGATGGTATGTTAGAAGAGTGTGAATTTTCAATGAGCTTTCAGAGTATTTATAGTGAGCCACATGTCATAGTTACTACATAACATAAAAAGCATAGTTTAGTACAGATTCACACCTGTCCACATGCATTCTTTATTTCAGACAATAATTGTCACTTATTGAGATCTGTAGTGTGGCGTTTAAGAACATACATGGCATTGTCTGAAGAGATTCATGAGATGTAGACTCCATCTGCAATATCACCACTGGTTTCTCCGTGACCACACATCTGTATTGTAGATCACACATGGACTCATAAATTTCTATGTTGCGCATGCAAAAAAAACTGATACCATTCGTGTGCTGTCTGCATTCGTATGTCCATCCCGCAAATTATAGACCATGTCCTATTTCTATTAAAGGGGCTGAGAAAAATGCAGATTGCACATAGAAAGTATACATATTTTATGGATCCACATTTCCAGATCTGTTTGACATCCATGAAAAAAAAAAAAAGAAATCTGTCTGCGTTTCACCCATGACAGATCTGTTTAATCTGTTAGTTTTTTTGCCCTCCGTGTGTCATCCGTATTGCATGGACACTGCTCAGATGAAAATTCATTTCAAAAGCATCTCATATAAGTGGTCAATGAACAATGGACCAAACACGGATGCCCATCCATGTTGTGCCCATGATTTTCAGAAAATGCAGACAGAACGTGAGTAAAACGCGGAAATGTGAATGAGGCCTCTCAATCAGCATGGGGAGCCATCGGACTATGTGCTGCAGAGTATAACATCATGTTCTACCTCTGTAATGGCTCTTTGTCACTTGCTGGCCTCAGAACGGGCAGAAAAATGGGCCTGACAGCTAGTCTTTAAAAGCACACTACAAGCCAAACTGACCGCTTAGTTTTGCTGAGTGGTGAAGTTTTGTAACACTCTCACCATGTACTTCAGGACTGCCAATGCTGAGATGAGATAAGGGGTAGACTCCTTTACTGATCCACACCTAATCAGCAACCAAATGCTGCACTGCACACAGTCTACACCAAACCAATGTCACAATGCCCGGTGTGCACAGGCCAATGGAGAAAGAAGCTGCCACTCACGTGCAGGCGACACAGACCTCAATTCCCTAACAAATATGTCCTGAGGACTAGTCACTTTACCTGCGCTATGCCACACACCACCTGCGATACTTCTCACCTACCTGCTCATCCTCCTGCATAGATGCTGCCAGCGGCAGGCCGTCTGCCACCCGGGCAATCATTGTAAGCAACACCATGATTAACACTAAAGCAAATGACAACTAGAAGCGATGAGTTGGCCGGAAGTGTTTCAGTAGCTCTCTACGTTGCACTGGCCATGGTCACCTATAAACTTCGTCCGGTTGTCTAAGAAGAAACGTTCCTAGAGACAAAGGTTCCGCTTTGGAGTTGACTGCACGGTGAAATCGTTATGAATGCACGATTGCGGTACATTCATTTTAACTTTCCGTGGTACATGTACTATTTATGCTTCCCTTTACCTTGCATTTACTTGCCAGGGGAATAGAATTAGAGAACAGCAAGTAATTTTAGAGTCTCTTTATAACCATACATCCATGTATGGGGAGACGGTTGTGACTAAATACTATACTCCGTAAGGACCTGGTGCTCACCAATGATAGGAAATTTCGTTGATCTGGTTATTGAACTCTGTTAGGATTTAGTTGTTTCTCAATGACTTGGCTAAATCCCCTTGTCTATTAGGACCTGGTCATTAACTATGTCCAGTAACACATCTTCTACATGGATACAGTGTATTAGTATACAAAAAAGTTATATAGGTGACTATTATAAGCCTCTTTTATGTTTATATTTATTTCTGAAAAATCTTTACAATAAACAATAAAAAAAAATGTTGTTCCTGTGATATTCATGGTAAAGCACTTTGCAGAAACATCTGATCATGTGATCTCTGTCAGGGTCAGCGCTTCCATTAAGGCAAGGGGGGCAATTGCCCCCGGGCCCCCAAGTCCATATTTTCGTGGGCCCCGTCCTCCGTAGCGGCAAGTGGGGGCGGCGGCGGCAGGGCACAGGGAGATGAGCGCTTCCATTGTGGAAGCGCTCATCTCCGTAGTCATCTGTATCACCGTCCTCAGGACAGCGATACAGATGGCTGTGCGGAGGAGCAGGGGAAAGGCGTGTCCCTCCCCTGTTCCTCTGATAGGCTGCCGGCACTAGGCCAGCAGCCTACCAGAGGCCGGCGCAGGCGGCGTGATGACGTTGTCACGCCGCCTGAGCCGTACAACGCGGGACACAGGCCGGAAGAGGGTGTGTGTGTTTTTTTGTGTACAATACTGGCGGCTCCTGATATGAGGGAGGGCTCTGGCTACTGGCACCTGATGGGGGGGGCTCTGGCTACTGGTACATTATAGTGGGGGCTCTGGCTACTGGCAAATGATAGGGGGGCCTATGGCTACTGGCACATGATAGGGGGGCTCTTGTTACTGGCACAAGATGGTGGGGGGGCTCTTATTACTGGCACATGATTGGGGGGCATCTATGGGGGCACCTTTTACTGGCACATTATTGGGGACACTTATTGCTGGCACATTATTGGTGGAAACTATAGGGGCATCTACTGAGGCCACAAAGAAGGGGTATTTTATATGGGGGGCTATGTACAGTAGCATTTTATACTGTGACACATTATGGTGGGTACTATAGGGAAGGGGGAGAGGAGTACTATGGGGTCATCTACGGGGGCATTAAGAAGGGGAGGTATTTTATAATTGCAAATTATGGGGGACACTGAGGGCATCTACTGGGGCACTATACATGGGGCATTTTATACTGGTACATTATGGGGGGCACTAGGAGGGAGGGGGGAGAGGAGCACTATGGGGGCGTTTACTGGGGGCCCTATATAGGGGTATTTTATACTGGCACATTATGGGGGCACTATTTGGAACATTAGCTCAACTGGGGGCATTACAAGGGGGTATTTTTTGCAGTCACATTATAAGGAGAATTATTTCTACTACTGGGGGGGCATTATGGTGGGCTTTATTACTCCCCCATGATATGACCCCTTAGTAGCAGCACCAGCCTCTCCCTGCTCTGCTATTCCTCTGCCCCTTCTCCAAATCCTTATTATGAAATCTTTCTCATTAGGATAAAACACAACATCAGCTCCGACGAGCCCCCGGCCAAAGTGTGGAAGTGGCGTCCGAGATCCCCAAGGGCCAAGCCAAGAAATTGTAAGTTTTCATGTGGAGTATGTTTATGTTATACACATATAGCATACACTGTGCCACACAATATACAGTTTCTTCTGTATGAACGTCCACAAATTAAATCTCCAGAGTCAATCCGGGACGTTAAAGTCAGCAAGTGTCGGGGAGGGGCCCCTTATTGTTTTTCGCCCTAGGGCCCCATTTCACCTAGAACCGACCCTGATCTCTGTACTTTCCTTGTATGGATTATATTTACCTGCTCAGTGGCACCTGCGTCGCTGCGGATTTCTGTATGGCCACTGCTGCATCTCCATGTCGTTCGAATCAAAACATCCAGTGACGGGGGCATTTGGTGACGGGGGAGCAGCCAATAGCAGGCCGCAACGGTGACCAGACCCAAGGGGGCTCGTTCCAGTCACGGCCGGCTCTTGCTTTGCTGTAGTATCCACTCTGTAATGTCTGGTAAATGTGTGAGGACTTGACCATGTAGCAGCCCTACAAATTTGTTCTATGGAAGCATTTGCTTTTTCCGCCTAGGATGTAGAGACTGATCTTGTAGAATGGGCTGTTAGATTTCCTGGTGGGGTCTCACCCAGGGTATTGTAGGATATAGGCATTTTTATCCTTCTGGACAAGGAATTTGTTGTGGCTTTATGACCCTTATAAGTCCCTAGGAACTGTACAAATAGGTAGTCTGATCTCCTGAAGGGTTTTGTGGCTTCTAGAAAGGCCAGGATGGCTTTCCGTACATCCAGTTTGTGGAATTTAACTTCCCCTTCCGATTTTGGATTAGAACAGAAAGAAGGAACCATAATTTCCTCCTGTCTGTGGAAATTAGTAACAACTTTAGGTAGGAAGGAATTGTCTAACCTGAACACTACTTTGTCAGGGAATACCGCAAAGAAAGGGTCCACAATTTTCAGGGCCTGAATTTCACTTACCCTACGTACTGAGGTAATTGCCACTAGGAATAATGTTTTCAGTGTAATATATTTTAACGGGACTTCTGAAAGAGGCTCAAAGGGGCCTAAAGTTAACACAGACAAGACTAGATTAAGATCCCAAGGGGGAACCGTGGGTCTTAGAAAGGGTCTTAATATATCTGCTCCTCTCAGATATTGGATGACCCAAGGATGGTCTGCAATCTTTTTATCAAACACGGAACTCAAAGCGGATATGTAGACCCTTAAAGTATTTGGGCGCAACCCTTTCTCAAATCCAGATTGTAAAAATCCCAATATAGTTTGAATAGAGAACTCCTGGGATGATATTTGGACTGGTAACATTGGCCACAGAATCTTTTCCAGACCCTGGAATAAATCCTGGAGGTAATCTCCTTCCTGCTGGCTGCCATGGTGTTAATTATGGAATCTGATAAGCCTTTAGCTCTTAAAGTTAGCCTCTCAGATTCCAGGCAGCCAGATGTAATTTTTCTACTTTGGGGTGGTGAACTGGACCCTAGGACAATAGATCTTGCTTCCAGGGAAGCATCCACGGGCTCTGTACTGACAGGAGTTTTAGAAGAGGGAACCAGAACTTTTTTTTGGCCATAATGGCGCTATCAATATCACATGGGCTCTGTTCTGACGAATCTTTTTTAGTACCCTGGGTATCAGAGAAAAGGGAGAAAAAGCATATGCCAGGTGAAAGTCCAATTTTTGGGACAGGGCATCCACCCCTATGTTCCTGCCGAAGGGGTTTAGGGAAAATAATTTTTGGAGTTTTGTGTTTACTGTGGAGGCAAACACATCCACCTGCGGGATCCCCCATAAGGAGGTTATCTGTAGGAAAACCTGTTCCTCTAGACTCCACTCTGTCAACTTCAGTGATACTCTGCTTAAAAAGTCTGCTTTTGTGTTTAAAGACCCTTTTAAATGTATCGCTGACAGGGATTTTAGATGAACCTCCGCCCAGGAGAATATTTTTTCCGCTATTTTGCTTAGCCCCACACTTCTTGTTCCTCCTTGATAGTTTAGATAGGCTACTACCGTCGTGTTGTCCGATCTTATTTGTATGTCCTTCCCCACTGTATATTGGGATAGTACTGGAATCTGATATTGGGCAGACTAGATGGGCCAAATGGTTCTTATCTGCCGACACATTCTATGTTACTTTTAGAGCTTCCCAAACCGCAATTCCCTCTGGTTTGAAGAGAAATCCATCTGATCCCTGGACAGCTGGTCTTGACAGGAGTGATGAAAGCAATAAGCTCCCCATCCCCATAGACTTGCATCGGTTGAGACAATCTGTAGATGGACATCTCTGCTCTGCACTTTGAAAGAAAAAACCTGTGCCTGCGCCATCCCGTTTAGTATTCGGCGCAGTGAGTGAAGGACGCTCGCCTGCTGCCTCACTGCACCTGCGTCGAATACGTCACAGAGCTCCCTGGAAGTGAAGACAGCCGTCAGCAGGCGAGAATCCTTCACTCTATCCTTCACCCTACTAAATGGGACGGCGCAGGATTTTGCTTTTAAAGCGCAGAGCAGCAATGTCCATCAAAGCAAAATGGGCGTGCCGAACGGAGCCTCTAGGTGCTGCAGCAACGCCCCAATAGCATCTAGAGGCTCATTTGTATATTTTTTAAGTTAGTTTTCTGGGCGAACGGCGGCATGTAGGCAGATAAAAGTTACACAGTTATGTACTGCTGACATTAGCACATCGCTAATGTCAGCCAGCTAGATAACGAATTTTGTGATGATGGAAACCCTTTAACAAGGCTTCATCTTCCTCACTAAAGGGAAATCTACGCCGTATTGTTTTGGGAATAAATAACTTCCTGTCTGGCGTCTTCCATTCCCTTTTTATCATATCATGCATATTTTTATGGACTGGGAAGACTCATTTTTTCTTATGTTCGAGTCCACTAAACATTTTGTCCTAGACAGACCTATGGACTTTCTCGTCTGAGAGGTCCATGGTCGCCCTAATGGCTTTAATCAATTCTCTTGTATCTTCAGAGGAGAAAAGGAAGTTCTTAAAATCTGTATCAGATTCAGAGTCAAAACTTCCTTGGTCTGCATCCTGCTCTGAATCTGAGGAGCTAGAATACATAATTTTTTGTTCCCTACATTTATTGGTAGACGGACCCAGGACAGACATAGTCTGATCGGATCAAGCTGAGCGAATCTCCTCTCTAATTACGTCCCCTAATTTCTCCCTGACAGATTTTTAATTTCTGCACACCATCCTTATCCCTCTGCACGCATACAGGGGAGGGTTGACAGAAACACAAGAAGTTAGCATAAATACAAGATATATAGCATCCCCCAAGTGAAAGTAACCCACAGCAGCAGGACCCATGGCAGACTCCATCTGGCCTGATCCTAATTCCGACATACTGTCAGACCTCTGCCATGTCTGTCCCCCTTTTTATTTCTCCTTACCTGCAGACCTCAGATCAGAGGGCGACTTCTGCCTTGATCTCCACACCAAATTAAGCCCCGCCCCCTACATTAGTCACACAAACGTAAGTACCGCTGAAACGCATGCGACTTCCTGTGACGTCATAGTCATGCACCGAAGATTCAGAATGCCATGTGGAGCGCTGAAAAGACTGGAGGAACTAAGTCTCCGCACATGGACCTCCACCGCGACGCTCAGAGGAGGTGGTAAGGAGCAGCAGGATCCCTTACCTACAGACTTCCAGCAACCCAAAGCCCAACTAGGGAACGGGTGCTGCCTGCATCCCTCATGTGCCTAGGCATAATGACAGTAAAATCACCACCTCTGCCTGCCTACACAGAAGTGGACCCACAGCAAGTGCCGTGAGGAATAACCTGGAGGGACAGAAAGACAGGAGCCGGAGAAGGGTCATTTATTCCTCCTGTCCCTACCTGGTTGGAGGCGGGTCATCTCTCACGGTATACTATCATGAAGGATGAAAGGGGAAAATAGAACATGTCCTATTTTTGTCTGCAATTGCGGACAAGATTAGGCATTTTCTATTATAGTGCCGGCGATGTACGGTCCGCAGACTGCTGCAGCCTGCAGATCCGCAAAACACTTATGGACATGTGAATGGACCCTTAGCTGACTCACACTATAGTGACTATTTCCCATAGCCCAAAAGGACCTTTTCCCTTTATTATGGAGGATTCATACTGCTGAGGTCCTTTTCTAGGATAGGATTTAGCGACCCTGCCTGGCATACTGTGCAGGAGCGACAGTGTAAATGTCCCCCAGTATTGATTTTGGTGGAGTTTGGTTATTGATTTGTGTCTGTTGTTTCCATGTGTTTTTGTCTGTGCTGGCTCATTTGGTTTCCGCTTTGTTTTTACTTGATTTTGGCTGATCTGTCACTAGTCCGTTATTTTGACCCCACTGTACCTTCCCCGTATAGGGGAATTAAGGAGTGACTGTGGACTAGGAGAGATCGTGCAAACAGTTAGGAACATTGTTAGGGGTAGGTGAGCATCAGAATTGTCCTTTCTGTGACACTATTGAAGCATTGTACAATGCAGGGATTCTCCCTTCTACCAGTAGATGCTGCTCCCTAGGTCACCAAGGCTGTTTAATGTGTGTCTGCTACATCATACATAGGCCCTGATTTATCAGAACTTCCCTCCAGAATTCTGGCATCAAAAAGTCGCAAAATATGGCTTTTGCAACTTTCTTTTTTGCCATCAATTGCACCAAATTTTGCAACTTTTTGCATTTTTACACAACTCATGCCAGTTTTGTAATATGGATAGAAAAGTGGGTGTGGTTATCTATGTTAATGATTATTACTCCAGATTTATCACTGAGACTTTTTTTAAAAGTCGCAATCTCACTACAGGAGGGAAAAATAGGAAAACTAGAGGAGCTTCTCTAGAAGAAATGTTGGGTGTAAGAACAAGCCACTTTTATCAGACAGCCTGTGACGTGTGATGAATGTGGAATAAAGTTCTCCAACCTAGACTCAAGCAAAACTGACTTCAAATATTCTCCTCATGATCAATTCCCCCAGAGTGTGCCATCGGAGACACATGCACGGCTACAGTTTCCCAAGGTATATAGTTATTAACAAAATAAAAAGACTGGATAATTTACACACAAAAAAAAATAATAATAATTTTTTGAAATGTTTACATATTTTATTCATCTAAAACATAAAATTTATTTAACCACAAATTATGGCTATCCCTATAAAAAATGAAAGTCAGCAGGATTGAAAATAGTAAACTAAACAGCATTGTAGGGCACGTCACACTCTTTCAAACAGGATCTGTTTTTCAATCTGGTGAGATGCTCCGATATTGAGAAATTCTGACTTTTAAGGCTCATGCACATGTGCCGTCCGTTCCATGCACTGGGGACCGCAATAACCAACGTCATCTTGCCAATGTCAGCGATTTGTAATCTTCTACAGAGGAGTGGCAATATTATAACACTTCTGGTCCCCCATGTACCTTGAGACTACTCCCACACTGCTACCAGCACCCCTCTGGTCCCCCAGACTACACCCACACTGTTACCAGCACCCCACTGGTCCCCCATGTACCCCCAGACTACACCCACACTGTTACAAGCACCCCACAAGCTTTACATATACCTTTCATAAGGGACAAAAAAACATCTCAAGCATGCCCCATCCTGTGTCCCTCCAGCACACCGTGCCAGTGCTAAACCATGTTACCCAGTGCACCTACAGAATCCTAACCAGTAGTACACCATTATAAACGTGCCTAAACTGTACTCCCCAAATCCTGACCTAGCCCACCTCTAACCCAGTTAAAGGGGTCCTCTCACTTCAGCACATAGCATTCATCTTGTAAATCAGGCATGCTCAACCTGAGGCCCTCCAGCTGTTGCAAAACTGCAATTCCCATGATTCCCAGACAGCCTACAGCAGGGCATGGTGGAAGTTGTAGTTTTACAACAGAAGAAAAAGTTAATACAAGCCACCTTCTAATGTATTGCGATTCTCCACATTGCCTCCATTGCTGGCTAGATTCATTTTTCCATCACAGACAAAAAAGCCAGGTATGCAGCACTTTTATGTCTGGTATAAAGTCAGATCCTAAACAGAAACTGGACGGACCCCATCATAGTCGGCGGGGGTCTTCCCTGTCAGTTAGGCCGGGCTCACATCACATTTTTGTCATACATTTACTTTATTTTTCGCCCTATAAGACGCACCGGCCCATAAGACGCACCTAGGTTTTTAAGGAGGAAAATAAGAAAAAACTTTTTTTTAACCAAAAGGTGTGGGTTTGAACTAATGGCTGTGCATGACACTATTATGGGGGATCTGTGGATGATGCACTGTTATGGGGTGGGGGATTTGTGGATGGCACTGTTATGTGGGGGATCTGTGGATGGCATTATGATGTGGGGGATCTGTGGATGGCATTATGATGTGGGGGATCTTTGGATGGCATTATGATTGGGGGGGGATCTGAGGATGGCACTGTTATGGGGTAGTGGATCTGTGGATGACACTGCTATATGTGTCATCCACAGATCCCCCCCATAACAGTCCCATCCACAGATCCCCCCATCATAATGCCATCCACAGACCCCCCCCCCATCATTATCCCATCCACAGATCCCTAAGGAGGGACTGTAGTAGGCGGGGAGAGCGGCGGGGCCGTGCAGGCACTGTACTCTGGCCCCGCAGCTCAGTATGTACTGTATTATACGTGGTGTTAATCATCAGATCAAAACTGCACTCCCCCAGTGTACGGTACTTACCGGTACATATGTCACGCTCCTGTAGTAAGCACTAGCAGTTAGCCGTAACTCACTGAGGTCACGTGCTTCATTCATAAAGTAGGCAGAACAGTGACCTCCGTGAGTTACGGCCGCCTGCAGCCCGGCCTGCCTGCTAGTGCTTTTCTACAGGAGCGTGACATGTGTACCGTAAGTACGGTACACAGGGGAACACAGTTTAGATTTGATTATTAACACTAGGTATAATACAGTACATACTGAGCTGCGGGGCCAGAGTACAGTGCCTGCACGGCCCACGCCGCTCTCCCCGCTTACTACAGACCCTCCTCATTAATGCATTGCAGACTGCGATGTAAATTGCCAGCATTCGCCCCCATAAGACGCAGGGGCGCTTTCCCCCCACTTTTGGGGGGGGGGGAAGGGAGTCTTATGGGGTGAAAAATACGGTAATGTATGCCCAAAAAAATTATATATGTTACCAGGTGCCTCAGACAGATGCCATACTGTGGTATTAGAAGCGTGTGGGGCAGTGTGAGGTGCGTGTGGTATTAGAAGCTCGTGGGGCAGTGTGAGGTGCGTGTGGTATTAGAAGCGTGTGGGGCAGTGTGAGGTGCGTGTGGTATTAGAAGCGTGTGGGGCAGTGTGAGGTGCGTGTGGTATTAGAAGCGTGTGGGGCAGTGTGAGGTGCGTGTGGTATTAGAAGCGTGTGGGGCAGTGTGAGGTGCGTGTGGTATTAGAAGCTCGTGGGGCAGTGTGAGGTGCGTGTGGTATTAGAAACGTGTGGGGCAGTGTGAGGTGCGTTTGGTATTAGAAGCGTGTGGGGCAGTGTGAGGTGCGTGTGGTATTAGAAGCTCGTGGGGCAGTGTGAGGTGCGTGTGGTATTAGAAGCGTGTGGGGCAGTGTGAGGTGCATGTGGTATTAGAAGCGTGTGGGGCAGTGTGAGGTGTGTGTGGTATTAGAAGCTCGTGGGGCAGTGTGAGGTGCGTGTGGTATTAGAAGCATGTGGGGCAGTGTGAGGTGCGTTTGGTATTAGAAGCGTTTGGGGCAGTGTGAGGTGCGTGTGGTATTAGAAGCGTGTGGGGCAGTGTGAGGTGCGTGTGGTATTAGAAGCGTGTGGGGCAGTGTGAGGTGCGTGTGGTATTAGAAGCGTGTGGGGCAGTGTGAGGTGCGTGTGGTATTAGAAGCGTGTGGGGCAGTGTGAGGTGCGTGTGGTATTAGAAGCTCGTGGGGCAGTGTGAGGTGCGTGTGGTATTAGAAGCGTGTGGGGCAGTGTGAGGTGCGTTTGGTATTAGAAGCGTGTGGGGCAGTGTGAGGTGTGTGTGGTATTAGAAGCGTGTGGGGCAGTGTGAGGTACGTGTGGTATTAGAAGCGTGTGGGGCAGTGTGAGGTGCGTGTGGGGCAGTGTGAGGTGCGTTTGGTATTAGAAGCGTGTGGGGCAGTGTGAGGTGCGTTTGGTATTAGAAGCGTGTGGGGCAGTGTGTGAGGTGCGTGTGGTATTAGAAGCGTGTGGGACAGTGTGAGGTGCGTGTGGTATTAGAAGCGTGTGGGGCAGTGTGAGGTGCGTTTGGTATTAGAAGCGTGTGGGGCAGTGTGAGGTGTGTGTGGTATTAGAAGCGTGTGGGGCAGTGTGAGGTACGTGTGGTATTAGAAGCGTGTGGGGCAGTGTGAGGTGCGTGTGGGGCAGTGTGAGGTGCGTTTGGTATTAGAAGCGTGTGGGGCAGTGTGAGGTGCGTTTGGTATTAGAAGCGTGTGGGGCAGTGTGTGAGGTGCGTGTGGTATTAGAAGCGTGTGGGACAGTGTGAGGTGCGTGTGGTATTAGAAGCGTGTGGGGCAGTGTGAGGTGCGTTTGGTATTAGAAGCGTGTGGGGCAGTGTGAGGTGCATGTGGTATTAGAAGCTCGTGGGGCAGTGTGAGGTGCGTTTGGTATTAGAAGCGTGTGGGGCAGTTTGAGGTGCGTGTGGTATTAGAAGCGTGTGGGGCAGTGTGAGGTGCGTTTGGTATTAGAAGCGTGTGGGGCAGTGTGAGGTGCGTGTGGTATTAGAAGCGTGTGGGGCAGTGTGAGGTGCGTTTGGTATTAGAAGCGTGTGGGGCAGTGTGAGGTGCGTGTGGTATTAGAAGCTCGTGGGGCAGTGTGAGGTGCGTGTGGTATTAGAAGCGTGTGGAACAGTGTGAGGTGCGTTTGGTATTAGAAGCGTGTGGGGCAGTGTGAGGTGCGTGCGGTATTAGAAGCTCGTGGGGCAGTGTGAGGTGCGTGTGGTATTAGAAGCGTGTGGGGCAGTGTGAGGTGCGTTTGGTATTAGAAGCGTGTGGGGCAGTCTGAGGTGCGTGTGGTATTAGAAGCGTGTGGGGCAGTGTGAGGTGCGTTTGGTATTAGAAGCGTGTGGGGCAGTGTGAGGTGCGTGTGGTATTAGAAGCTCGTGGGGCAGTGTGAGGTGCGTGTGGTATTAGAAGCGTGTGGGGCAGTGTGAGGTGCGTGTGGTATTAGAAGCTCGTGGGGCAGTGTGAGGTGCGTGTGGTATTAGAAGCGTGTGGAGCAGTGTGAGGTGCGTTTGGTATTAGAAGCGTGTGGGGCAGTCTGAGGTGCGTGTGGTATTAGAAGCGTGTGGGGCAGTGTGAGGTGCGTTTGGTATTAGAAGCGTGTGGGGCAGTGTGAGGTGCGTGTGGTATTAGAAGCGTGTGGGGCAGTGTGAGGTACGTGTGGTATTAGAAGCGTGTGGGGCAGTGTGAGGTGCGTGTGGTATTAGAAGCGTGTGGAGCAGTGTGAGGTTGCGTTTGGTATTAGAAGCGTGTGGGGCAGTCTGAGGTGCGTGTGGTATTAGAAGCGTGTGGGGCAGTGTGAGGTGCGTTTGGTATTAGAAGCGTGTGGGGCAGTGTGAGGTGCGTGTGGTATTAGAAGCTCGTGGGGCAGTGTGAGGTGTGTGTGGTATTAGAAGCGTGTGGGGCAGTGTGAGGTGCGTGTGGTATTAGAAGCTCGTGGGGCAGTGTGAGGTGCGTGTGGTATTAGAAGCGTGTGGGGCAGTGTGAGGTGCGTGTGGTATTAGAAGCTCGTGAGGCAGTGTGAGGTGCGTGTGGTATTAGAAGCGTGTGGGGCAGTGTGAGGTGCGTGTGGTATTAGAAGCTCGTGGGGCAGTGTGAGGTGCGTGTGGTATTAGAAGCGTGTGGGGCAGTGTGAGGTGCGTTTGGTATTAGAAGCGTGTGGGGCAGTGTGAGGTGCGTTTGGTATTAGAAGCGTGTGGGGCGCATCTGATGATCACACTGCACCATGTACATGGATAGATTACACACTGCTGTCACCTTGTTCTCCGCGTCCATCTTGATGTCTGGGATGTCGTCTTCAGCTCCACCGCAGCCATATTTGCCGGGGTCCTTGGGGAGCGTGCCTGACTCTCCTTACTATAGCAACCCCGGGAGCTAGCCCCTCCTCCTTACAGCTCCCACCAGCTTTCTTTGCTGCAGGACACTGTACTGCACAAACTAACCAATAACAGAGCTCCTTATTGCAGGCACAGGCAGCACTGATGCACTTCCATGCCGTCCAGGGCGCCTGCGCTGATGAATGACATGGAAAAGTCTACGGTGTATTGGTAAACCGTAAAAAAATTTCAGCGAGTAGAACAGCCTGAACAGGCATCTCTGGTGCTTGTACAGGCATTATTGCGACCTCTGGTCTGATGTTATCCCAACATTCCCATATCAATACAGTGTAATACTGCCGGTAATTACCTGATGAACAAGCAAACGGCAGATCGTGCTAATTACAGTCTTCCGCTGGCAAATAACTGTACAGCATGGAGACAAGCGACGGTACAACGATCGCTGCGTGTAATAGCAGCGTCCTCCCCAGCAAGCAAGTGATTCCTTATCACCTGGAAAAACTGCCTATGTAATACAGACTTTACACACACTACCAACAACATACAATGCCACACACACACACAAGACACCCCCCTCAGCATACACACAGCTGTCCCCCATCACATACAACCAGATACCCCCCTCCCTCACCCATAACCATCCCTCCATCTCAGTGAGCTACACCACACAGTCCCCCTCACATACAAACCAGACACCACCCTACTACACAGCCTCCCATTAGCATCCAAACATAGCCCTCCCCATACAAGCAGATACCCCCTCCCTCAGCATCCACAAAGCTGCCCCCCCATACAACCAGATACCCCCTCCCTCAGCTGCCCCCCCATACAACCAGATACCCCCTTCCTCATCCACGCAGCTGCCCACCCATACAACCAGCTGCCCCCTCATACAACCAGATACCCCTGCCCTCAGCATCCACGCAGCTGCCCCCCCATAAAACCAGATACCCCTACCCTCAACATCAATGCAGCTGCCCCCATAAAACCAGATATCCCCACCCTCAGTATCCACGCAGCTGCCCCCCATACAACCAGATAGCCCCTCCCTCAGCATCCACGCAGCTGCCCCCCATACAACCAGATACCCCCTCCCTCAGCATACACGCAGCTGCCCACCCATACAAGATACCCCCTCCCTCAGCATCCATGCAGCTGCCCACCCATACAACCAGCTGCCCCCCCATACAACCAGATACCCCCTCCCTCAGCATACACGCAGCTGCCCCCCCATAAAACCAGATACCCCCTTCCTCAGCATCCACGCAGCTGCCCACCCATACAACCAGCTGCCCCCCCATACAACCAGATACCCCCTCCCTCAGCATCCACGCAGCTTCCCACCCATCCAACCAGATGCCCCCTCCCTCAGCATCCACGTAGCTGCCCTCCCATACAACCAGATACCCCCTCCCTCAGCATCCACACAACTGCCCACCCATAAAACCAGATACCCCCACCCTCAACATCCATGCAGCTGCCCCCCATAAAACCAGATACCCCCACCCTCAGCATCCACGCAGCTGCCCCCCCATACAACCAGATACCCCCTCCCTCAGCATCCACACAACTGCCCACCCATAAAACCAGATACCCCCACCCTCAACATCCATGCAGCTGCCCCCCATAAAACCAGATACCCCCACCCTCAGCATCCACGCAGCTGCCCCCCCATACAACCAGATACCCCTGCCCTCAGCATCCACGCAGCTGCCCCCCCATAAAACCAGATACCCCTACCCTCAACATCAATGCAGCTGCCCCCCATAAAACCAGATATCCCCACCCTCAGCATCCACGCAGCTGCCCCCCATACAACCAGATAGCCCCTCCCTCAGCATCCACGCAGCTGCCCCCCATACAACCAGATACCCCCTCCCTCAGCATACACGCAGCTGCCCACCCATACAAGATACCCCCTCCCTCAGCATCCATGCAGCTGCCCACCCATACAACCAGCTGCCCCCCCATACAACCAGATACCCCCTCCCTCAGCATACACGCAGCTGCCCCCCCATACAACCAGATACCCCCTCCCTCAGCATACACGCAGCTACCCACCCATACAGCCAGATACCCCCTCCCTCAGCATCCACGCAGCTGCCTACTCATAAAACCAGATACCCCCTCCCTCAGCATCCACGCAGCTGCCCACCCATACAACCAGCTTCCCCCCATACAACCAGATACCCCCTCCCTCAGCATCCACGCAGCTGCCCCCCCATAAAACCAGATACCCCCTTCCTCAGCATCCACACAGCTGCCCCCCATAAAACCAGATACCCCCACCCTCAGCATCCATGCAGCTGCCTACCCATACAACCAGATACCCCCTCCCTCAGCATCCACATAGCTGCCCCCCCATACAACCAGATACCCCCTCCCTCAGCATCCACGCAGCTGCCCACCCATACAAGCAGATACCCCCTCCCTCAGCATCCACGCAGCTGCCCCCTCCCTCAGCATCTACGCAGCTGCCCACCCATACAACCAGATACCGCCTCCCGCAGCATCCACACAGCTGCCCCCCCATACAACCAGATACCCCCTCCCTCAGCATCCATGCAGCTGCCCACCCATACAACCAGCATCCCCCCATACAACCAGATACCCCCTCCCTCAGCATCCACGCAGCTGCCCCCCCATACAACCAGATACCCCCTCCCTTAGAAATCCACGCAGCTGCTCCCCCATAAAACCAGATACCCCCACCCTCAACATCCATGCAGCTGCCCCCCATCAAACCAGATACCCCCACACTCAGCATCCACGCAGCTGCCCACCCATGCAACCAGATACCCCCTCCCTCAGCATCCACGCAGCTGCCCCCCATACAACCAGATACCCCCTCCCTCAGCACCCCCCTCCATAAAACCAGATACCCCCGCAATCAAAATCCATGCAGCTGCCCCCATAAAACCAGATACCCCCATCCTCAGCATCCACGCAGCTGCCCACCCATACAACCAGCTGCCCCCCTATACAACCAGATACCCCCTCCCTCAGCATCCACGCAGCTGCCCCCATAAAACCAGATACCCCCACCCTCAGCATCCACGCAGCTGCCCACCCATACAACAAGATACCCCCTCCCTCAGCATCCACGCAGCTTCCCACCCATCCAACCAGATGCCCCCTCCCTCAGCATCCACGTAGCTGCCCTCCCATACAACCAGATACCCCCTCCCTCAGCATCCACACAACTGCCCACCCATAAAACCAGATACCCCCACCCTCTTCATCCATGCAGCTGCCCCCCATAAAACCAGATACCCCCACCCTCAGCATCCACGCAGCTGCCCCCCCATACAACCAGATACCCCCTCCTTCAGCATCCACGTAGCTGCCCCCCCATACAACCAGATACCCCCACCCTCAGCATCCACGCAGCTGCTCACCCATACAACCAGATACCCCCTCCCTCAGCATCCACGCAGCTGCCCCCCCTATACAACCAGATACCCCCTCCCTAAGCATCCACGTAGCTGCCCCCCCATACAACCAGATACCCCCTCCCTCAGCATCCACGCAGCTGCCCACTTATACAACCAGCTGCCCCCCCCCATACAACCAGATACCCCCTCCTTCAGCATCCATGCAGCTGCCCCCCCCCCCCCCCCCCGCGGTGTACAATCCCTCACAGCACATCACCAACAGTTTCAGTACAAAATAAGTTACTAAAAATCAGTAGGTTCCGCGTTGCTGACCATAGCGAGCTCCAGGACGCATGTAAAAAAGAGCGTGGCTCTCCTGTTTCCGTTCCACGAGATCTAGGAGTGCCACGTGATGTTATGAAGTCAGCAGATCCTTCCCGAATATAGTATTTAGCCATTTCCATGGGGAGACTAGTTTTGGACGTTCCTTAAAGGGCTTCTGTCACCCCCCAAAAGTCATTTTTCTTTTTTGGGCTGAATAAAATCCTTATAGTGCGATTATTCAATATATAGTGCTCTTACCTTTTTCTGTGGCTTAGTTTCTTTAAAAAACGCACTTTTATAATATGTTAATTACCTCGCTACCAGCAAGTAGGGCGGTTGCTTGCTGGTAGCCACCGCATCCTCCTTTAAAAAAAAATCCCCTCCTCCTGTTGATTGACAGGGCCAGCGAGCGCTCTCCTCCTAAGGCTGGCCCTGTCTGCGTTCCAAATCTCGACGCGATTATTCAATATATAGTGCTCTTACCTTTTTCTGTGGCTTAGTTTCTTTAAAAAACACACTTTTATAATATGTTAATTACCTCGCCACCTGAAAATAGGGCAGTTACTTGCTGGTAGCCGCCGCATCCTCCTTTAAAAAAAAAGCCCCCTCCTCCTGTTAATTGACAGGGCCAGTGAGTGCTCTCCTCCTCCGGCTGGCCCAGTCTGCGTTCCAAATCTCGCACCTGCGCCGTACTGGTCTTCAGTCAGCGCAGGCGCACTGAGAGGAGGACGCTCGCTCGGCCGCTCCTTCCTCAGTGCGCCTGCGCCGATGATGTCACATCTACACCCGGCGCAGGCGCACTGAAGAAGGAGCGGCCGAGCGAGCGTCCTCCTCTCAGTGCGCCTGCGCTGACTGAAGACCGGTACGGTGCAGGCGCGAGATTTTGAACGCAGACAGGGCCAGCCGGAGGAGGAGAGCGCTCACTGGCCCTGTCAATCAACAGGAGGAGGGGGCGTTTTTTTTAAAAGGAGGATGTGGCGGCTACCAGCAAGCAGGGCTGTGGAGTCGGAGTCGGAGTCGAGGAGTCGGAGTCGGAGCCAATTTTGGGTACCTGGAGTCGGAGTCGGCAAAAAATGAACCGACTCCGACTCCGACTCCTACTAAATTTAAATTGGAATAAAAAAAAAAAAAAAGCAAGTTTAAATGTCCGAATTCATAAACAGTTATAATTAATGACTTCTCTACTGTAAGAATAAAGGCCAATGCATGCAGTGCCTCACGTAACCGCAAAACGAACACGTTCAGTGATGTGAAGAAGCATGCTTCACTATATGGCACGCAATGCACAATTAGGAGCGGCAATACATATACTTTCCATTGTGTTGTGTTCTGATGTTACAGGGAACACAATGCCCATGGTTAGCCTCGCCTCTCACTGATAAGGGATTAAGTAAATATGTGTTTTGCAGGACTAGAGACACTTGTATAAGTGAAGGGAATGGAGGGTCAATAGTTCAAGACTGAAGCTGTAAACCATTGGAAAAACTGCTGTCATTCAGCTAAGGCTACTTTCACACCTGCGTTCAGGTGTCCGCTCGTGAGCTCCGTTTGAAGGGGCTCACGAGCGGCCCTGAACGCAGCCGTCTGGCCCTAATGCATTCTCAGTGGAGGCGGATCCACTGAGAATGCATCCGTCTGCCAGCGCTCAGCCTCCGCTCAGTGAGCGGACACCTGAACGCTGCTTGCAGCGTTCGGGTGTCCGCCTGGCCGTGCGGAGGCGAGCGGATCCGTCCAGACTTATAGTGGAAGTCAATGGGGACGGATCCGCTTGAAGATGACACCATATGGCTCAATCTTCAAGCGGATCCGTCCCCCATTGACTTTCAATGTAAAGTCTGAACGGATCCGCTTAGGCTACTTTTACACTTAAACATTTTTCTAAGTTATAATGCAGTCGGATCCGTTCTGAACGGATGCAAACGTCTGCATTATAGGAGCGGATCCGTCTGATGAAACATCAGACGGACCCGCTCCGAACGCTAGTGTGAAAGTAGCCTAAGGCTATAAAACGTGTAAACTCAGAATGTTATCTTAAACTTTAAACATGACTATGGGATTCTTCTAGGGAAATCATGTTTTAAAATAAATGTCCCTTCCTGGATCCTCCCACTGCCCTATCTTCAGCAGAAGATCAGCACACAAAGGAGAAGGCAGCAGCTTCTGCCCAACTACCTCTCTGTGCTAGAAGAGCTTAGAAGAACTTCTTTCTTTCCTTCAAGGAATGTATAAAATACATTCACATATTAAATACAGAGGAGTCGGAGTCGGGGAGTCGGAGTCGGAGTCGGAGTCGGAGTCGGAGTCGGAAGTACAAAAAACTGAGGAGTCGGAGTCGGAGTCGGAGCATTTATCTACCGACTCCACAGCCCTGCCAGCAAGTAACCGCCCTATTTTCTGGGAGCGAGGTAATTAACATATTATAAAAGTGCGTTTTTTAACCACTTCAGCCCCGCTAGGTGAAACCCCCTTCATGACCAGGCCACTTTTTACACTTCAGCACTACACTCCTTTCACCGTTTATCGCTCGGTCATGCAACTTACCACCCAAATGAATTTTACCTCCTTTTCTTCTCACTAATGGAGCTTTCATTTGGTGGTATTTTATTGCTGCTGACATTTTTACTTTTTTTGTTATTAATCAAAATGTAACGATTTTTTTGCAAAAAAATGACATTTTTCACTTTCAGCTGTGAAATTTTGCAAAAAAAACGACATCCATATATAAATTTTTCGCTAAATTTATAGTTCTACATGTCTTTGATAAAAAAAAAATGTTTGGGCAAAAAAAAAATGGTTTGGGTAAAAGTTATAGCATTTACAAACTATGGTACAAAAATGTGAATTTCCGCTTTTTGAAACGGCTCTGATTTTCTGAGCACCTGTCATGTTTCCTGAGGTTCTACAATGCCCAAACAGTATAACGACCCCACAAATGACCCCATTTCGGAAAGTAGACACCCTAAGGTATTCGCTGATGGGCATAGTGAGTTCATAGAACTTTTTATTTTTTGTCACAAGTTAGCGGAAAATGATGATGATTTTTATTTTATTTTTTTTTCTTACAAAGTCTCATATTCCACTAACTTGCGACAAAAAATAAAAAATTCTAGGAACTCACCATGCCCCTCACAGAATACCTTGGGGTGTCTTCTTTCCAAAATGGGGTCACTTGTGGGGTAGTTATACTGCCCTGGCAATTTAGGGGCCCAAATGTGTGAGAAGAACTTTGCAATCAAAATGTGTAAGAAATGACCGGTGAAATCCGAAAGGTGCACTTTGGAATATGCGCCCCTTTGCCCACCTTGGCAGCAAAAAAGTGTCACACATGTGGTATCGCCGTACTCAGGAGAAGTTGGGGAATGTGTTTTGGGGTGTCATTTTACATATACCCATGCTGGGTGAGAGAAATATCTTGGCAAAAGACAACTTTTCCCATTTTTTTATACAAAGTTGGCATTTGACCAAGATATTTTTCTCACCCAGCATGGGTATATGTAAAATGACACCCCAAAACACATTCCCCAACTTCTCCTGAGTACGGCGATACCAGATGTGTCACACTTTTTTGCTGCCAAGGTGGGCAAAGGGGCACATATTCCAAAGTGCACCTTTCGGATTTTGCAGGGCATTTTTTACACATTTTGATTGCAAGGTACTTCTCACACATTTGGGCCCCTAAATTGCCAGGGCAGTATAACTACGCCACAAGTGACCCCATTTTGGAAAGAAGACACCCTAAGGTATTCCGTGAGGGGCACTGCGAGTTCCTAGAATTTTTTATTTTTTGTCACAAGTTAGCGGAAAATGATGATTTATTTTTTTTCTCTTTTTTCCTTACAAAGTCTCATATTCCACTAACTTGCGACAAAAAATAAAAAATTCTAGGAACTCGCCATGCCCCTCACGGAATACCTTGGGGTGTCTTCTTTCCAAAATGGGGTCACTTGTGGCGTAGTTATACTGCCCTGGCAATTTAGGGGCCCATATGTGTGAGAAGTACTTTGCAATCAAAATCTGTAAAAAATGACCGGTGAAATCCGAAAGGTGCACTTTGGAATATGCGCCCCTTTGCCCACCTTGGCAGCAAAAAAGTGTCACACATGTGGTATCGCCGTACTCAGGAGAAGTTGGGGAATGTGTTTTGGGGTGTCATTTTACATATACCCATGCTGGGTGAGAGAAATATCTTGGCAAAAGACAACTTTTCCCATTTTTTTATACAAAGTTGGCATTTGACCAAGATATTTTTCTCACCCAGCATGGTTATATGTAAAATGACACCCCAAAACACATTCCCCAACTTCTCCTGAGTACGGCGATACCAGATGTGTCACACTTTTTTGCTGCCAAGGTGGGCAAAGGGGCACATATTCCAAAGTGCACCTTTCGGATTTTGCAGGGCATTTTTTACACATTTTGATTGCAAGGTACTTCTCACACATTTGGGCCCCTAAATTGCCAGGGCAGTATAACTACGCCACAAGTGACCCCATTTTGGAAAGAAGACACCCTAAGGTATTCCGTGAGGGGCACTGCGAGTTCCTAGAATTTTTTATTTTTTGTCACAAGTTAGCGGAAAATGATGATTTATTTTTTTTCTCTTTTTTCCTTACAAAGTCTCATATTCCACTAACTTGCGACAAAAAATAAAAAATTCTAGGAACTCGCCATGCCCCTCACGGAATACCTTGGGGTGTCTTCTTTCCAAAATGGGGTCACTTGTGGCGTAGTTATACTGCCCTGGCAATTTAGGGGCCCATATGTGTGAGAAGTACTTTGCAATCAAAATGTGTAAAAAATGGCCTGCAAAATCCGAAAGGTGCACTTTGGAATATGTGCCCCTTTGCCCACCTTGGCAGCAAAAAAGTGTGACACATCTGGTATCGCCGTACTCAGGAGAAGTTGGGGAATGTGTTTTGGGGTGTCATTTTACATATACCCATGCTGGGTGAGAGAAATATCTTGGCAAAAGACAACTTTTCCCATTTTTTTATACAAAGTTGGCATTTGACCAAGATATTTTTCTCACCCAGCATGGGTATATGTAAAATGACACCCCAAAACACATTCCCCAACTTCTCCTGAGTACGGCGATACCAGATGTGTCACACTTTTTTGCTGCCAAGGTGGGCAAAGGGGCACATATTCCAAAGTGCACCTTTCGGATTTTGCAGGCCATTTTTTACACATTTTGATTGCAAAGTACTTCTCACACATATGGGCCCCTAAATTGCCAGGGCAGTATAACTACGCCACAAGTGACCCCATTTTGGAAAGAAGACACTCTAAGGTATTCCGTGAGGGGCACTGCGAGTTCCTAGAATTTTTTTTTTTTTGTCACAAGTTAGCGGAAAATGCTGATGTTTTTTTTTTTTTTTTTCTTACAAAGTCTCATATTCCACTAACTTGCGACAAAAAATAAAAAATTCTAGGAACTCACCATGCCCCTCACAGAACACCTTGGGGTGTCTTCTTTCCAAAATGGGGTCACTTGTGGGGTAGTTATACTGCCCTGGCAATTTAGGGGCCCATATGTGTGAGAAGTACTTTGCAATCAAAATGTGTAAAAAATGGCCTGCAAAATCCGAAAGGTGCACTTTGGAATATGTGCCCCTTTGCCCACCTTGGCATCAAAAAAGTGTCACACATCTGGTATCACCGTACTCAGGAGAAGTTGGGGAATGTGTTTTGGGGTGCCATTTTACATATACCCATGCTGGGTGAGAGAAATATGTTGGCAAAAGACAACTTTTCCCATTTTTTTATACAAAGTTGGCATTTGACAAAGATATTTATCTCACCCAGCATGGGTATATGTAAAATGACACGCCAAAACACATTCCCCAACTTCTTCTGAGTACGGCGATACCAGATGTGTCACACTTTTTTGCAGCCTAGATGCGCAAAGGGGCCCAAATTCCTTTTAGGAGGGCATTTTTAGACATTTGGATCCCAGACTTCTTCTCACGCTTTAGGGCCCCTAAAAAGCCAGGGCAGTATAAATACCCCACATGTGACCCCACTTTGGAAAGAAGACACCCCAAGGTATCCAATGAGGGGCCTGGCAAGTTCATAGAAATTTTTTTTTTTTCGCATAAGTTAGCGGAAATTGATTTTTTTTGGGTTTTTCTCACAAAGTCTCACTTTCCGCTAACTTAGGACAAAAATTTCAATCTTTCATGGACTCAATATGCCCCTCAGCAAATACCTTGGGGTGTCTTCTTTCCAAAATGGGGTCAGTTGTGGGGTGTTTGTACTGCCCTGGCATTTGAGGGTCTCCGCAATCATTACATGTATGGCCAGCATTAGGAGTTTCTGCTATTCTCCTTATATTGAGCATACAGGTAATGAGATTTTTTCTCTGCCAAAAAAAAAATGGAGGGGAAAGGCGTCTGCCAGGACATAGGAGCTCCGCCCTACATCCATACCCACTTAGCTCGTATGCCCTGGCAAACCAGATTTCTCCATTCGCATTAATCGATGTGGATGAATAAATCATTGCCGGGATTTTTTTTTTTATATATATATATATATATACAAAGTGCTTGCCAAAGCATAGGAACGCCGCCTCCTCCTCAGCTCGTATGCCTCGGCAAACATATCTGTCACTGCAGAGGAGAAAATCCCGTCTTGCAGCGCCGCATACACCGACTTGCGTGTAATCTGACAGCAGCGCAATGCTTCTGTCAGAATGCACATCGGTGCTGCAGCTAGTAGATCGGTTGGTCTACCTGGAAGGTAAAAAAAGAAAAAAAAGAAAAAACCAGGCCACAACGCAATAATTTTATTAACTTTGGAACAGAACA
Source organism: Bufo gargarizans (assembly GCF_014858855.1). Lineage (NCBI taxonomy): Eukaryota > Metazoa > Chordata > Amphibia > Anura > Bufonidae > Bufo > Bufo gargarizans. The sequence goes on along the minus strand of NC_058086.1, from coordinate 99,447,815 downwards.
TGTAACTTTAACTTTTGGAACTAAACATTAACCTGTTTGCTTACCTGTTTTTTTTTTTTTTTTTTTTACCTTTATAGAACAAACCTCTCCTTCCCCATGGGTCAATGTGCAAAGCGCAAATCGCCCAAAGATGTGGCGAAGTGCGTTATGCACTTTGTCCCATGTGAAAGGAGACGTTTGCAGCAGCAGTGAGTGAATGGGCCCTAATAGCCCTGTGTGCCTGTCCTGGTGAGATGATCCCTATGCTAATAGTGTACCTGTGAGTGGTACTTCCGGAAACACTCTCCAAAGCATAGGGCAGGGTGGTCCGGACAGTCAGGACAGAAATAGCGGGTGTCACGCCTTATTCCACTCCTGCTACAGACACGACATCTTTTTCGGGGTGACGGTTGGGTTGAGGTACCAGGAACGACATTGGGGAAATGTCGCTCGTGTAGACGGCTAACTACACTGGTGGTTGGGGCCACGGAACCTCCTGGATACAGGAGGTTCTCGATGATCTCTTCCTGAAATTTGAGGAAGGATCCAGTTCTCCCAGCCTTACTGTAGAGAACAAAACTATTGTACAGAGCCAATTAAATTAAATATACAGACACCTTCTTATACCAGCGTCTGGTGCGTCGGGAAACTAAATACGGAGACAACATCTGGTCATTGAAGTCGACCCCTCCCATGTGGAGGTTATAGTCGTGGACTGAGAGGGGCTTTTCAATGACACGGGTTGCTCGCTCAATTTGTATTGTCGTGTCTGCGTGAATGGAGGAGAGCATGTAAACGTCACGCTTGTCTCTCCATTTCACCGCGAGCAGTTCTTCGTTACACAGTGCGGCCCTCTGCCCCCTTGCAAGACGGGTGGTAACGAGCCGTTGGGGGAAGCCCGCGCGACTAGTTCGCGCGGTACCACAGGCGCCAATCCGTTCTAGAAACAAATGCCTAAAGAGGGCCACACTTGTGTAAAAATTGTCCACATAAAGATGGTACCCCTTGCCGAATAAGGGTGACACCAAGTCCCAAACTGTCTTCCCACTGCTCCCCAGGTAGTCAGGGCAACCGACCGGCTCCAGGGTCTGATCTTTTCCCTCATAGACCCGAAATTTGTGGGTATAGCCTGTGGCCCTTTCACAGAGCTTATACAATTTGACCCCATACCGGGCGCGCTTGCTTGGGATGTATTGTTTGAAGCCAAGGCGCCCGGTAAAATGTATCAGGGACTCGTCTATGCAGATGTTTTGCTCTGGGGTATAAATATCTGCAAATTTCTGGTTGAAATGGTCTATGAGGGGCCGAATTTTGTGGAGCCGGTCAAAAGCAGGGTGGCCCCTGGGACGGGAGGCGGTGTTGTCACTAAAGTGCAGGAACCGCAGGATGGCCTCAAAACATGCCCTGGACATGGCAGCAGAGAACATGGGCATGTGATGAATCGGGTTCGTGGACCAATATGACCGCAATTCATGCTTTTTTGTCAGGCCCATGTTGAGGAGGAGGCCCAGAAAAGTTTTAAGTTCGGAAACTTGGACTAGTTTCCACCGGAAAGGCTGGGCATAAAAGCTTCCCGGGTTAGCGGTGATAAATTGTGTGGCATACCTGTTTGTTTCGGCCACAACTATGTCTAAAAGCTCCGCAGTCAAGAACAGCTCAAAAAATCCCAGGGCCGAACCGATCTGAGCCGTCTCAACCCGAACTCCAGACTGGGCAGTGAAAGGGAAAACTACAGGTGCGGCTGAAGTTGGGGACTGCCAATCAGGGTTTGCCAGCACCTCTGGGATTCTAGGGGCTCTACGGGCACGTCTTTGCGGTGGCTGCGACGGGGTCACTACTGCACGTGCCACCGTACCAGCTTCAACTGCCCTTCTGGTGCTCGCTACTTCACCAGGTTATACGGCAGTGCTGGTACTAGGTCCAGGGAGGGCTGGGCTGCTGGTGTATGCCTCACCACGTAATCCGACAGCACCAGCCCCACTCTGCTGCTCTTGAAGCGGATCCTGCGCAACCTGCAGTCTAGCGACACGGGGCCAGGTACGCCTGGTGGTATCAGGGACCTCAGCCTCCTCGTCCGAACTTTGGGTCAGAGAGCCACTGCTTTCTACAGGTTCGTATTCTGACCCGCTGGATTCATCAGATGAGGGTTCCCACTCCTCATCCGACTGGGTCAGAAGCCTGTAGGCCTCTTCAGAGGAATACCCCCTGTTTGACATGTGGGCAACTAAATTTAGGGGTATTCCCTGAGACTACCCAAGAAAAAAAAAGCAAGCCTGTCTTACAAAGGGGAGGCTAGCGAAGTACCGGAGGCCGCTGCGGTTGATAAAAAATATCAAAACTGATTTTATTATCGCCGCAGTGCGTGTAAAGTGAATGTGCAGTCACTGCGGTGGGGCGGGTGTGGGCGAACGCACGTGTGGGTGACCGATCAGGGCTGATCGGGCAAACACTGCGTTTTGGGTGGAGGGCGAACTAAAGTGACACTAGTACTATTATAGATCTGACCGTGATCAGTTTTGATCACTTCCAGATACTATAAAAGTACAAATGCTGATTAGCGATACGCTAATCAGCGAATAACGGACTGCGGTGCGGTGGGCTGGGCGCTAACTGATCGCTAACTACCTAACCAAGGGACCTAAACTATACCTAAAACCTAACGGTCAATAACAGTGAAAAAAAAAAGTGACAGTTTGCACTGATCACTTTTTTCTTTTCACTTGTGATTGACAGGGGTGATCAAAGAGGTGATCAAAGGGTTAATTGGGGTTCAGGGGGGTGATCAGGGGCTATAGTGTAGTGTTTGGTGTACTCACTGTGAAGCCTGCTCCTCTGCTGGATCCAACCGACGAAAAGAACCAGCAGAGGAGCAGGCAGCCATATAACAGATCATATTTCCAAATATGATCTGCTATCTGGCACTTTGATTGGATTTTTTAAAAATCAGCAACCTGCCAGCCACGATCATTGGCTGGCAGGTTGCTGCCGAAATACTTCTTGAAGAAATGCCGGCACGAACTGCGCACGCGCGGGCGCATACTCGCGTCATCTCGCGTCTCGCGAGATGACGCGTATATGCGTGACTGTGCGCCAGCCTGCCACCTCCGGAACGCACATGTGCGTTAGGCGGTCCGGAGGTGGTTAAAGAAACTAAACCACAGAAAAAGGTATGAGCACTATATATTGAATAATCACACTTTAAGGATTTTAATTAGCCCAAAAATGAAAAATGACTTTTGGGGGGTGACCGAAGCCCTTTAACCACCTCCCGACCGCCTAACGCGCCGATGCGTCCGGGAGGTGGTTGATTTGTTCCTCCTGGACGCATCGGCGCGTCATCTCGCGATACCCGAGATTTCCTGTGAATGCGCGCACGCAGGCGCGCGCGCTCACGGGAACAGAAGGTAAGCGAGTGGATCTCCAGCCTAAAGGTATATTAGACGCTGTTTTGATAACAGCGTCTAATATACCTACTACCTGGTCCTCTGGTGGTCCCTTTTGTTAGGATCGACCACCAGAGGACACAGGTAGGTCAGTGAAGTTGCACCAAACACTACACTACACCCCCCCCCCCCGTCACTTATTAACCCCTTATAAACCCCTGATCACCCCATATAAACTCCCTGATCACCCCCCCTGTCATTGATCACCCCCCTGTCAGGCTCCGTTCAGACGTCCGTATGATTTTTACGGATCCACAGATACATGGATCGGATCCGCAAAACACATACGGACGTCTGAATGGAGCCTTACAGGGGGGTGATCATTGACAGGCGGGTGATCACCCATATAAATTCTCTGATCACCCCCTGTCATTGATCACCCCCCTGTCATTGATCACCCCCCTGCAAGGCTCCATTCAGACGTCCGTATGATTTTTACAGATCCATGGATACATGGATCGGATCCGCAAAACACATGCGGACGTCTGAATGGAGCCTTACAGGGGGGTGATCAATGACAGGCGGGTGATCACCCATATAGATTCCCTGATCACCCCCTGTAATTGATCACCCCCCTGTCATTGATCACCCCCCTGCAAGGCTCCATTCAGACGTCCATATAATTTTTACGGATCCATGGATACATGGATCGTATTCGCAAAACACATTCGGACGTCTGAATGGAGCCTTACGGGGGGTGATCATCCCATATACACTCCCTGATCACCCCCTGTCATTGATCACCCCCCTGTAAGGCTCCATTCAGACGTCCGCATGTGTTTTGCGGATCCAATCCATGTATCCATGGATCCGTAAAAATCATACGGACGTCTGAATGGAGCCTTACAGGGGGATGATCAATGACAGGGGGGTGATCACCCATATACACTCCCTGATCACCCCCTGTCATTGATCACCCCCCTGTAAGGCTCCATTCAGACATCCGCATGTGTTTTGCGGATCCGATCCATGTATCCATGGATCCGTAAAAATTATACGGACGTCTGAATGGAGCCTTACAGGGGGGTGATCAATGACAGGAGGGTGATCACCCATATACACTCCCTGATCACCCCCTGTCATTGATCACCCCCCGTAAGGCTCCATTCAGACGTCCGCATGTGTTTTGCGGATTCGATCCATGTATCCATGGATCCGTAAAAATCATACGGACGTCTGAATGGAGCCTTACCAGGGGGGTGATCAATGACAGGGGGTGATCACCCATATACACTCCCTGATCACCCCCTGTCATTGATCACCCCCCTGTAAGGCTCCATTCAGACGTCCGCATGTGTTTTGCGGATCCGATCCATGTATCCATGGATCCGTAAAAATCATGCGGACGTCTGAATGGAGCCTTACAGGGGGTGATCAATGAATCAATGACAGGGGGTGATCACCCATATACACTCCCTGATCACCCCCTGTCATTGATCACCCCCCTGTAAGGCTCCATTCAGACGTCCGCATGTGTTTTGCGGATCCGATCCATGGATCCGTAAAAATCATACGGACGTCTGAATGGAGCTTTACCAGGGGGGGTGATCAATGACAGGGGGTGATCACCCATATACACTCTCTGATCACCCCCTGTCATTGATCACCCCCCTGTAAGGCTCCATTCAGACGTCCGCATGTGTTTTGCGGATCCGATCCATGTATCCATGGATCCGTAAAAATCATACGGACGTCTGAATGGAGCCTTACCAGGGGGGGTGATCAGTGACAGGGGGTGATCACCCATATACACTCCCTGATCACTCCCTGTCATTGATCACCCCCCTGTAAGGCTCCATTCAGACGTCCGCATGTGTTTTGCGGATCCGATCCATGGATCCATGGATCCGTAAAAATCATACGGACGTCTGAATGGAGCCTTACCAGGGGGGTGATCAATGACAGGGGGTGGTCACCCATATACACTCCCTGATCACCCCCCTGTAAGGCTCCATTCAGACGTCCGCATGTGTTTTGCGGATCCGATCCATGGATCTGTAAAAATCATGCGGACGTCTGAATGGAGCCTTACAGGGGGTGATCAATGACAGGGGGTGATCACCCATATACACTCCCTGATCACCCCCTGTCATTGATCACCCCCCTGTAAGGCTCCATTCAGACGTCCGCATGTGTTTTGCGGATCCGATCCATGGATCCGTAAAAATCATACGGACGTCTGAATGGAGCCTTACCAGGGGGGTGATCAATGACAGGGGGTGATCACCCATATACACTCCCTGATCACCCCCTGTCATTGATCACCCCCCTGTAAGGCTCCATTCAGACGTCCGCATGTGTTTTGCGGATTCGATCCATGTATCCATGGATCTGTAAAAATCATACGGACATCTGAATGGAGCCTTACCAGGGGGGGTGATCAATGACAGGGGGGATCACCCATATACACTCCCTGATCACTCCCTGTCATTGATCACCCCCCTGTAAGGCTCCATTCAGACGTCCGCATGTGTTTTGCGGATCCGATCCATGTATCCATGGATCCGTAAAAATCATACGGACGTCTGAATGGAGCCTTACCAGGGGGGTGATCAATGACAGGGGGTGATCACCCATATACACTCCCTGATCACCCCCTGTCATTGATCACCCCCCTGTAAGGCTCCATTCAGACGTCCGCATGTGTTTTGCGGATCCGATCCATGTATCCATGTATCCGTAAAAATCATGCGGACGTCTGAATGGAGCCTTACCAGGGGGGTGATCAATGACAGGGGGTGATCACCCATATACACTCCCTGATCACCCCCTGTCATTGATCACCCCCCTGTAAGGCTCCATTCAGACGTCCGCATGTGTTTTGCGGATCCGATCCATGTATCCACGCAGCTGCCCACCCATACAAGCAGATACCCCCTCCCTCAGCATCCACGCAGCTGCCCCCTCCCTCAGCATCTACGCAGCTGCCCACCCATACAACCAGATACCGCCTCCCGCAGCATCCACACAGCTGCCCCCCCATACAACCAGATACCCCCTCCCTCAGCATCCATGCAGCTGCCCACCCATACAACCAGCATCCCCCCATACAACCAGATACCCCCTCCCTCAGCATCCACGCAGCTGCCCCCCATACAACCAGATACCCCCTCCCTTAGAAATCCACGCAGCTGCTCCCCCATAAAACCAGATACCCCCACCCTCAACATCCATGCAGCTGCCCCCCATAAAACCAGATACCCCCACACTCAGCATCCACGCAGCTGCCCACCCATACAACCAGATACCCCCTCCCTCAGCATCCACGCAGCTGCCCCCCTATACAACCAGATACCCCCTCCCTCAGCACCCCCCCCCCATAAAACCAGATACCCCCGCAATCAAAATACATGCAGCTGCCCCCATAAAACCAGATACCCCCATCCTCAGCATCCACGCAGCTGCCCACCCATACAACCAGCTGCCCCCCCATACAACCAGATACCCCCTCCCTCAGCATCCACGCAGCTGCCCCCCATAAAACCAGATACCCCCACACTCAGCATCCATGCAGCTGCCCACCCATACAACCAGATACCCCCTCCCTCAGCATCCACGCAGCTGCCCCCCTATACAACCAGATACCCCCTCCCTCAGCACCCCCCCATAAAACCAGATACCCCCGCAATCAAAATCCATGCAGCTGCCCCTATAAAACCAGATACCCCCATCCTCAGCATCCACGCAGCTGCCCACCCATACAACCAGCTGCCCCCCCATACAACCAGATACCCCCTCCCTCAGCATCCACGCAGCTGCCCCCCATAAAACCAGATACCCCCACCCTCAGCATCCACGCAGCTGCCCACCCATACAACCAGATACCCCTCCCTCAGCATCCTTGCAGCTTCCCACCCATCCAACCAGATGCCCCCTCCCTCAGCATCCACGTAGCTGCCCTCCCATACAACCAGATACCCCCTCCCTCAGCATCCACACAACTGCCCACCCATAAAACCAGATACCCCCACCCTCAACATCCATGCAGCTGCCCCCCATAATGGATCAGGGAGTTTATTCAGACGTCCGCATGTGTTTTGCGGATCCGATCCATGTATCCATGGATCCGTAAAAATCATGCGGACGTCTGAATGGAGCCTTACAGGGGGTGATCAATGACAGGGGGTGATCACCCATATACACTCCCTGATCACCCCCTGTCATTGATCACCCCCCTGTAAGGCTCCATTCAGACGTCCGCATGTGTTTTGCGGATCCAATCCATGGATCCGTAAAAATCATACGGACGTCTGAATGGAGCCTTACCAGGGGGGTGATCAATGACAGGGGGTGATCACCCATATACACTCCCTGATCACCCCCTGTCATTGATCACCCCCCTGTAAGGCTCCATTCAGACGTCCGCATGTGTTTTGTGGATCCGATCCATGTATCCATGGATCCGTAAAAATCATACGGACGTCTGAATGGAGCCTTACCAGGGGGGGTGATCAATGACAGGGGGTGATCACCCATATACACTCCCTGATCACTCCCTGTCATTGATCACCCCCCTGTAAGGCTCCATTCAGACGTCCGCATGTGTTTTGCGGATCCGATCCATGTATCCATGGATCCGTAAAAATCATGCGGACGTCTGAATGGAGCCTTACCAAGGGGGTGATCAATGACAGGGGGTGATCACCCATATACACTCCCTGATCACCCCCTGTCATTGATCACCCCCCTGTAAGGCTCCATTCAGACGTCCGCATGTGTTTTGTGGATCCGATCCATGTATCCATGGATCCGTAAAAATCATGCGGACGTCTGAATGGAGCCTTACCAGGGGGGTGATCAATGACAGGGGGTGATCACCCATATACACTCCCTGATCACCCCCTGTCATTGATCACCCCCCTGTAAGGCTCCATTCAGACTTCCGCATGTGTTTTGCGGATCCGATCCATGTATCCATGGATCCGTAAAAATCATGCGGACGTCTGAATGGAGCCTTACAGGGGGTGATCAATGACAGGGGGTGATCACCCATATACACTCCCTGATCACCCCCTGTCATTGATCACCCCCCTGTAAGGCTCCATTCAGACGTCCGCATGTGTTTTGCGGATCCGATCCGTGTATCCATGGATCCGTAAAAATCATACGGACGTCTGAATGGAGTCTTACCAGGGGGGTGATCAGGGAGTCTATATGGGTGATCACCCCCCTGTCATTGATCACCCCCCTGTCATTGATCACCCCCCCTGTAAGGCTCCATTCAGAATTTTTTTTGGGCTCAAGTTAGCGGAAATATATATTTTTTTGTTTGTTTTTTCTTACAAAGTCTCATATTCCACTAACTTGTGTCAAAAAATAAAATCTCACATGAACTCACCATATCCCTCACGGAATCCAAATGCGTAAACATTTTTAGACTTTATATTCCAGACTTCTTCTCACGCTTTAGGGCCCCTAAAAAGCCAGGGCAGTATAAATACCCCATATGTGACCCCATTTCGGAAAGAAGACACCCCAAGGTATTCGCTGAGGGGCATATTGAGTCCATGAAAGATTGAAATTTTTGTCCTAAGTTAGCGGAAAGTGAGACTTTGTGAGAAAAAAACTAAAAAAAATCAATTTCCGCTAACTTATGCAAAAAAATAAAAATTCTATGAACTCGCCAGGCCCCTCATTGAATACCTTGGGGTGTCTTCTTTCCAAAGTGTGGTCACATGTGGGGTATTTATACTGCCCTGGCTTTTTAGGGGCCCTAAAGCGTGAGAAGAAGTCTGGGATCCAAATGTCTAAAAATGCCCTCCTTAAAGGAATTTGGGCACCTTTGCGCATCTAGGCTGCAAAAAAGTGTCACACATCTGGTATCGCCGTACTCAGGAGAAGTTGGGGAATGTGTTTTGGGGTGTCATTTTAAATATACCCATGCTGGGTGAGAGAAATATCTTGGCAAAAGACAACTTTTCCCATTTTTTTATACAAAGTTGGCATTTGACCAAGATATTTTTCTCACCGAGCATGGGTATATGTAAAATGACACCCCAAAACACATTCCCCAACTTCTCCTGAGTACGGCGATACCAGATGTGTGACACTTTTTTGCAGCCTAGGTGGGCAAAGGGGCACACATTCCAAAGTGCACCTTTCGGATTTCGCAGGCCATTTTTTACACATTTTGATTGCAAGGTACTTCTCACACATTTGGGCCCCTAAATTGCCAGGGCAGTATAACTACGCCACAAGTGACCCCATTTTTGAAAGAAGACACCCCAAGGTATTCCGTGAGGGGCACGGCGAGTTCCTCGAATTTTTTATTTTTTGTCACAAGTTAGCGGAAAATTATGATTTTTCTTTTTTTTCCTTTTTTCCTTACAAAGTCTCATATTCCACTAACTTGCGACAAAAAATAAAAAATTCTAGGAACTCGCCATGCCCCTCACGGAATACCTTGGGGTGTCTTCTTTCCAAAATGGGGTCACTTGTGGCGTAGTTATACTGCCCTGGCAATTTAGGGGCCCAAATGTGTGAGAAGAACTTTGCAATCAAAATGTGTAAAAAATGGCCTGCGAAATCCGAAAGGTGCACTTTGGAATATGGGCCCCTTTGCCCACCTTGGCTGCAAAAAAGTGTCACACATCTGGTATCGCCGTACTCAGGAGAAGTTGGGGAATGTGTTTTGGGGTGTCATTTTACATATACCCATGCTCGGTGAGAAAAATATCTTGGTCAAATGCCAACTTTGTATAAAAAAATGGGAAAAGTTGTCTTTTGCCAAGATATTTCTCTCACCCAGCATGGGTATATGTAAAATGACACCCCAAAACACATTCCCCAACTTCTCCTGAGTACGGCGATACCAGATGTGTGACACTTTTTTGATGCCAAGGTGGGCAAAGGGGCACATATTCCAAAGTGCACCTTTCGGATTTCGCAGGCCATTTTTTAAACATTTTGATTGCAAAGTACTTCTCACACATATGGGCCCCTAAATTGCCAGGGCAGTATAACTACGCCACAAGTGACCCCATTTTGGAAAGAAGACACCCCAAGGTATTCCGTGAGGGACATGGCGAGTTCCTAGAATTTTTTATTTTTTGTCGCAAGTTAGTGGAATATGAGACTTTGTAAGGAAAAAAGAGAAAAAAAAAATCATCATTTTCTGCTAACTTGTGACAAAAATAAATAAATTCTAGGAACTCGCAGTGCCCCTCACGGAATACCTTGGGGTGTCTTCTTTCCAAAATGGGGTCACTTGTGGCGTAGTTATACTGCCCTGGCAATTTAGGGGCCCAAATGTGTGAGAAGTACCTTGCAATCAAAATGTGTAAAAAATGACCGGCGAAACCCGAAAGGTGCACTTTGGAATATGTGCCCCTTTGCCCACCTTGGCAGCAAAAAAGTGTGACACATCTGGTATCTCCGTACTCAGGAGAAGTTGGGGAATGTGTTTTGGGGTGTCATTTTACATATACCCATGCTCGGTGAGAAAAATATCTTGGTCAAATGCCAACTTTGTATAAAAAAATGGGAAAAGTTGTCTTTTGCCAAGATATTTCTCTCACCCAGCATGGGTATATGTAAAATGACACCCCAAAACACATTCCCCAACTTCTCCTGAGTACGGAGATACCAGATGTGTCACACTTTTTTGCTGCCAAGGTGGGCAAAGGGGCACATATTCCAAAGTGCACCTTTCGGGTTTCGCCGGTCATTTTTTACACATTTTGATTGCAAGGTACTTCTCACACATTTGGGCCCCTAAATTGCCAGGGCAGTATAACTACGCCACAAGTGACCCCATTTTGGAAAGAAGACACCCCAAGGTATTCTGTGAGAGGCATGGTGAGTTCCTAGAATTTTTTATTTTTTGTCGCAAGTTAGTGGAATATGAGACTTTGTAAGAAAAAAAATAAAAAAAATAATCATCATCATTTTCCGCTAACTTGTGACAAAAAATAAAAAGTTCCATGAACTCACTATGCCCATCAGCGAATACCTTAGGGTGTCTTCTTTCCGAAATGGGGTCATTTGTGGGGTTTTTCTACTGTTTGGGCATTGTAGAACCTCAGGAATCATGACAGGTGCTCAGAAAATCAGAGCTGTTTCAAAAAGCGGAAATTCACATTTTTGTACCATAGTTTGTAAACGCTATAACTTTTACCCAAACCATTTTTTTTTCATCAAAGACATGTAGAACAATAAATTTGGCAAAAAAATTATATATGGATGTCGTTTTTTTTGCAAAATTTTACAGCTGAAAGTGAAAAATGACATTTTTTTGCAAAAAAATCATTACATTTTGATTAATAACAAAAAAAGTAAAAATGTCAGCAGCAATAAAATACCACCAAATGAAAGCTCCATTAGTGAGAAGAAAAGGAGGTAAAATTCATTTGGGTGGTAAGTTGCATGACCGAGCAATAAACGGTGAAAGGAGTGTAGTGCCGAAGTGTAAAAAGTGCTCTGGTCATGAAGGGGGTTTCAGCTAGCGGGGCTGAAGTGGTTAAAGGGGTTCTTATAGTGATCCCCAAGGTGGGACTTTATTAGCTCTGACCCCTACACAGTAAAATACCACCTGTAGTGCCCCACATAGTAGAATGAGGTTTGGTGGGGTTATCCCAGCAGCCTGAGCAGGAAGGTAGGCAATTTAATTAAAAAAAAAAAACAGACAACCCCTTTAAAGGGCTTTTCTCTGTGTTTAGTAGGAGTCTGACACTCGGCACCCCTGCAGATCAGCTGTTTGAAGAAGTTGCCGCCTCCTCACAGCTTTTTAAGCTAAGCGCCATCCTTTGCGTAGCGGCTGTGCTTGGTATTGCAGCTCAGGGCCCATTCACTTGAATGTGACAGAGCCGCACTAGGCGATGTGACTAATGCATGTGACATCACTGGCCTAAAAAAGAGACTGCGGCACTCACCAGGGTGTCAGTCAGAGGACTGAAGGAGCACCTTCTGTCTAGCCACTCAGAAGCTGCGATTGCTGTTGACCATGGCATCTGAGAGGTAAACCATACCTCACAACTTTAGAAAAGAAGTAAGAGGGACACTAGGTGCATCGTGTGAAGCAAGCCGCTGCAAATTATTTCTGCGTTAGGCCACAGTTCTCACTCCAAAACATAACTAAACACCTAATCCCACCCAGTCCCCTAAATGCCCCCATATAGTAATTATTCCCCCCTCTTCTGCCACCACACAGTAGTTATGCCCGCATTGTGCCCACTTTTCAGTAGTTATGCCCAGATATGTGCCCCCTCACAGTAGTTATGCCCAGTTGTGTCCTCTTACTATAATATGCTATTTATGCTCCCTTACTGTAATGTGCCCAATTGTGCCCCCTCACAGTAATATGCCCAGCTGTGCCCCCTCACAGTAATATGCCCAGCTGTGCCCCCTCACAGTAATTATGCCCAGTTGTGTCATCTCACTATAATATGCCATTTGTGCTCCTTTACTGTAATGTGCCCAATTTTGCCCCTTCACTGTAATATGACCAGCTGTACCCCCCTTACTGTAATATGCCTAGTAAAGTGCCCCCTTCACAAGCAGTAAAAAAAAAACTCCACATACCTCATATCCCAGCAGCAGCAACACCAACAGCAAGACACACGGGGCTCCCGGCCGGCCTTGTCCCCTGCCCATACCTGCCGTGTGGATCGTAGACAGGAGGAGGAATGATGGAGCAGGGAGCCGATGGACAGCTCTTTCTTCATCATTACAGGCAGATGTCTCTGCTTCCTATGGAAGCAGGGACAGCTGCCAGAGAGTAGAACATACCGCCCCCGTACCAGGACCACGGGACACCCACTGAAATCTGGGACTGTCCTGCTGGATCCAGGACGGTTGGGAGGTATGGTTAAACTGCTGGGATTGGAGTTATCTCTGGCATACTTGGCTTTAGTGTAGGACCTGCCTGACTGAGACCACCAGTTTAACTACCTCCCGACCGCTGTACGCACGGATGCGTCCTGGAGGTGGTTGATTTATTCCTCCTGGACGCATCCGCGCGTCATCTCACGAGACGCGAGATTTCTGTCACAGCCGGCGCACGCATGCGCATCGCAGGCCGGCATTTCGTCAAGGAGTATTTCGTCAGCAACCTGCCAGCCAATGATCGCGGGTGGCAGGTTGCTAATTTAAAAAAAAACAATCAGAGTGCCAGATAGCAGATCATATTTGTAAATATGATCTGTTATATGGCTGGCCTGCACCTCTGCTGGTCCTTTTCGTCGGTTGGATCCAGCAGAGGAGCAGGCTACACAGTGAGTACACCAACACCACATACTAGCCCCAGATCACCCCCCTGAACCCCAATTAACCCTTTGATCACCCCTTTGATCGCCCCTGTCAATCACTAGTGAAAGGAAAAAAGTGATCAGTGCAAACTGTCACTTTTTTTTTTCACTGGTATTGACCGTTAGGTTTTAGGTATAGTTTAGGCCCCTTGGTTAGGTAGTTTAGGGATCATTTAGCGCCCAGCCCACCGCACTGCAGTCACTGATTAGCGTATCGCTAATCAGCATTTGTACTTTTATAGTATCTGGAAGTGATCAAAACTGATCATGGTCAGATCTATAATTGTATTAGTGTCACTATAGGTTCGCCCTCCACCCAAAACGCAGTGTTTGCCCGATCAGGCCTGACTGGTCGCCCACACGTGCGTTCACCCACGCCCACCCCACCGCAGTGACAAACACATTTTTTTTTGATCACTGCACATTCACTTTACACGCGCTGCGGCGATAAAAAAATCAGTTTTGATATTTTTTATCAACCGCAGCGGCCTCCGGTACTTCGCTAGCCTCCCATTTGTAAGACAGGCTTGCTTTTTTTTCTTGGGTAGTCTCAGGTAATACCCCTAAATTTAGTTGCCCAAATGTCAAACAGGGGGTATTCTTCTGAAGAGGCCTACAGGCTTCTGACCCAGTCGGATGAGGAATGGGAACCCTCATCTGATGAATCTAGCTGGTCAGAATACGAACCTGTAGAAAGCAGTGGCTCTCTGACCCAAAGTTCGGACGAGGAGGCTGAGGTCCCTGATAGCACCAGGCGTACCCAGCCCCGTGTCGCTAGACCGCAGGTTGCGCAGGATCCGCTTCAAGAGCAGCAGAGTGGGGCTGGTGCTGTCGGATTACGTGGTGAGGCATACACCAGCAGCGCAGCCCTTCCTGGACCTAGTACCAGCACTGCCGTAGAACATGGTGAAGTAGCGAGCACCAGAAGGGCAGTTGAAGCTGGTACGGTGGCACGTGCAGTAGTGACCCCGTCGCAGCCACCGCAAAGACGTGCCCGTAGAGGCCCTAGAATCCCTGAGGTGCTGGCAAACCCTGATTGGCAGTCCCCAACTTCAGCCGCACCTGTAGAGTTCCCCCTTTCACCGCCCAGTCTGGAGTTCGGGTTGAGACAGCTCAGATCGGTTCGGCCCTGGCATTTTTTGAGCTGTTCTTGACTGCGGAGCTCTTAGACTTAGTTGTGGCAGAAACAAATCGGTATGCCACACAATTTATAACCGCTAACCTGGGAAGCTTTTATGCCCAGCCTTTCCGGTGGAAACCAGTCCAAGTTTCCGAAATTATTTTTTTTTTGGGCCTTCTCCTCAACATGGGTCTAACTAAAAAGCATGAATTGCGGTCATATTGGTCCACGAACCCAATTCATCACATGCCCATGTTCTCTGCTGCTATGTCCAGGACACGATTTGAGACCATCCTGCGTTTCCTGCACTTTAGTGATAACAGCACCTCCCGTCCCAGAGGCCACCCTGCTTTTGACCGGCTCCACAAAATTCGGCCCCTCATAGACCATTTCAACCAAAAATTTGCAGATTTGTATACCCCAGAGCAAAACATCTGCGTAGACGAGTCCCTGATACATTTTACCGGGCGCCTTGGCTTCAAACAATACATCCCAAGCAAGCGCGCCCGGTATGGGGTCAAATTGTATAAGCTCTGTGAAAGGGCCACAGGCTATACCCACAAATTTTGTGTCTATGAGGGAAAAGATCAGACCCTGGAGCCGGTCGGTTGCCCTGACTACCTGGGGAGCAGTGGGAAGATAGTCTGGGACTTGGTGTCACCCTTATTCGGCAAGGGGTACCATCTTTATGTGGACAATTTCTACACAAGTGTGGCCCTCTTTAGGCATTTGTTTCTAGAACGGATTGGCGCCTGTGGTACCGCACAAACTAGTCGCGCGGGCTTCCCCCAACGGCTCGTTAGCACCCGTCTTGCAAGGGGGCAGAGGGCCGCACTGTGTAACGAAGAACTGCTCGCGGTGAAATGGAGAGACACGCGTGACGTTTACATGCTCGCCTCCATTCACGCAGACACAACAATACAAATTGAGTGAGCAACCCGTGTCATTGAAAAGCCCCTCTCAGTCCACGACTATAACCTTCACATGGGAGAGGTGGACTTCAATGACCAGATGTTGTCTCCGTATTTAGTTTCCCGCAGAACCAGACGCTGGTATAAGAAGGTGTCTGTATATTTAATTCAATTGGCTCTGTATAATAGTTTTGTTCTCTACAGTAAGGCTGGGAGAACTGGATCCTTCCTCAAATTTCAGGAAGAGATCATCGCGAACCTCCTGTACCCAGGAGGTTCCGTGGCCCCATCCACCAGTGTAGTTAGCCGTCTACACGAGCGACATTTCCCCAGTGTCGTTCCTGGTACCTCAAACCGACCGCCACCCCGAAAAAAATGTTGTGTCTGTAGCAGGAGTGGAATAAGGCGTGACACCCGCTATTTCTGTCCTGACTGTCCTGACCACCCTGCCCTATGCTTAGGGGAGTGTTTCCGGAAGTACCACACACAGGTACACCTAGCATAGGGATCATCTCACCAGGACAGGCACACAGGGCTATTAGGGCCCATTCACTCACACAGCTGCTGCAAACGTCTCCTTTCACCTGGGACAAAGTGCATAACGCACTTCGCCACATCTTTGGGTGATTTGCGCTTTGCACATTGACCCATGGGGAAGGAGAAGTTTGTTCTATAGAGGTAAAAAAAAAAAAAAAAAAAAACACCAGTAAGCAAAAAGTTTAATGTTTAGTTCAAAAAGTTAAAGTTTATATGTTCTGTTCCAAAGTTAATAAAATTATTGCGTTGCGGCCTGTTTTTTTTTTTTTTTTCTTTTTTTACCTTCCAGGTGGACCAACCGATCGACTAGCTGCAGCACTGATGTGCATTCTGACAGAAGCATTGCGCTGCTATTCAGATTACACGCAAGTCGGTGTATGCGGAGCTGCAAGACGAGATTTCTACTCTGCAGTAACAGATACGTTTGCCAAGGCATACGAGCTGAGGAGGAGGCGGCGTTCCTATGCTTTGGCAAACACTTTGTATGTAAAAAATAAAATAAAAAAACCCGGCAATGATTTATTCATCCACATCGATTGATGTGAATGGAGAAATCTGGTTTGCCAGGGCATACGAGCTAAGTGGGTATGGATGTTGGGCGGAGCTCCTATGTCCTGGCAGACGCCTTTCCCCTCCTTTATTTTTTTTGGGCAGAGATTTTTTCATCCACATTGATCGATGCGAATTAAGAAATCTGTGCCGTTCATTTTTTTCTTTCAGCCCAGAGGCTGAACGGAAAAAAAAATCTCATTACCTATATGCTCAATATAAGGAGAATAGCAGAAACTCCTAATGCTGGCCATACATGTAATGATTGCGGAGACCCTCAAATGCCAGGGCAGTACAAACACCCCACAACTGACCCCATTTTGGAAAGAAGACACCCCAAGGTATTCGCTGAGGGGCATATTGAGTCCATGAAAGATTTAAATTTTTGTCCTAAGTTAGCAAAAAGTGAGACTTTGTGAGAAAAAAATAATAATCCATTTCCGCTAACTTATGCCAAAAAAATACATTTCTATGAACTCGCCATGCCCCTCATTGAATACCTTGGGGTGTCTTCTTTCCAAAGTGGGGTCACATGTGGGGTATTTATACTGCCCTGGCTTTTTAGGGGCCCTAAAGCGTGAGAAGAAGTCTGGGATCAAAATGTGTAAAAATGCCCTCCTAAAAGGAATTTGGGCACTTTTGCAGCCTAGATGCGCAAAAGTGTCACACATCTGGTATCACCGTACTCAGGAGAAGCTAGGGAATGTGTTTTGGGGTGTCATTTTACATATACCCATGCTGGGTGAGAAAAATATCTTGGTCAAATGCCAACTTTGTATAAAAAAATGGGAAAAGTTGTCTTTTGCCAAGATATTTCTCTCACCCAGCATGGGTATATGTAAAATGACACCCCAAAACACATTCCCCAACTTCTCCTGAGTACAGCGATACCAGATGTGTGACACTTTTTTGCAGCCAAGGTGGGCAAAGGGGCACATATTCCAAAGTGCACCTTTCGGATTTCGCAGGCCATTTTTTACAGATTTTGATTGCAAAGTACTTCTCACACATATGGGCCCCTAAATTGCCAGGGCAGTATAACTACGCCACAAGTGACCCCATTTTGGAAAGAAGGCACCCCAAGGTATTCCGTGAGGGGCATGGCGATTTCCTAGAATTTTTTATTTTTTGTCGCAAGTTAGTGGAATATGAGACTTTGTAAGGAAAAAAAATAATAATCATCATTTTCCGCTAACTTGTGACAAAAAATTAAAAATTCTATGAACTCGCCATGCCCCTCACGGAATACCTTGGGGTGTCTTCTTTCCAAAATGGGGTCACTTGTGAGGTAGTTATACTGCCCTGGCAATTTAGGGGCCCAAATGTGTGAGAAGTACTTTGCAATCAAAATGTGTAAAAAATGGCCTGCGAAATCCAAAAGGTGCACTTTGGAATATGTGCCTCTTTGCCCACTTTGGCTGCAAAAAAAGTGACACACATCTGGTATCTCCGTACTCAGGAGAAGTATGGGAATGTGTTTTGGGGTGTCATTTTACATATACCCATGCTGGGTGAGAAAAATATCTTGGTCAAATGCCAACTTTGTATAAATAAAATGGAAAAGTTGTCTTTTGCCAAGATATTTCTCCCACCCAGCATGGTTATATGTAAAATGACACCCCAAAACACATTGCCCAACTTCTCCTGAGTACGGCGATACCAGATGTGTGACACTTTTTTGCAGCCAAGGTGGGCAAAGGGACCCACATTCCAAAGTGCACCTTTCGGATTTCACCGGTCATTTTTTACAGATTTCGATTGCAAACTACTTCTCACACATATGGGCCCCTAAATTGCCTGGGCAGTATAACTACGCCACAAGTGACCCCATTTTGGAAAGAAGACACCCCAAGGTATTCCGTGAGGGGCATGGCGAGTTCCTAGATTTTTTTATTTTTTGTCACAAGTTAGTGGAATATGAGACATTGTAAGGAAAAAAATAAAATAAAAATCATCATTTTCCGCTAACTTGTGACAAAAAATTAAAAATTCTAGGAACTCGCCATGCCCCTCACGGGTGTCTTCTTTCCAAAATGGGGTCACTTGTGGCGTAGTTATACTGCCCTGGCAATTTAGGGGCCCAAATGTGTGAGAAGTACTTTGCAATCAAAATGTGTAAAAAATGGCCTGCAAAATCCGAAAGGTGCCCTTTGGAATATGTGCCCCTTTGCCCACCTTGGCTGCAAAAAAGTGTCACACATCTGGTATCGCCGTACTCAGGAGAAGTTGGGGAATGTGTTTTGGGGTGTCATTTTACATATACCCATGCTGGGTGAGGAAAATATCTTGGTCAAATGCCAACTTTGTATAAAAAAATGGGAAAAGTTGTCTTTTGCCAAGATATTTCTCTCACTCTGCATGGCCTGGTCATGAAGGGGGTTTTAGCTAGCGGGGTTGAAGTGGTTAATGCACATCCGCATATTCAGTTATCATATCGTGCAGGATGTTTTGTATCTTTTTCAGTGATTGATAAGTTTATGTTCTTGAAGGAGTGGCACCGTCAAGTGTGAATGTGCTTGTATTTTACCGTGGGAGTAGCATTTTTGTGCACTTTTGCCTCGCCTATCCCATATGCAACTTTGATTAGGTGGTACATATAGGTGTTCGTGCTCCTCTTCTCATTGGTTGCTTGGTACACACAAAGGTACAGTAACTAGGAGCAGCACACTATATGCGCAGGGTCTGCTCTCCTAAATGTAGATGCACAACGTCTGACTGAGACCACTTTGGCGCTGGTAGGGGGGCACAGATGTGTTTTCATCAAAATATATATTGGCTGAGAGTCTCAGATTTTATTATATCAGAGTGAGGGCTTAGTCCATATATAATGTTTGCATCTATTGTGTTAGTGCATTAATTTTAGTGAATTATCTCCAATGCAGGCAGTGAAACTACAGAATCATCTCGACCTGGCTATGTGCTTGGTTTAGTTTAATAGGGGTGTTCCAGGTGAGAGAGCCACTTTCAGTGTTGTCTACTAATCAGTAAAATTATTTTTTTCTTTTTTTTCCCATGTGGATGCAATCAGTCTTTGATATGTTTTTCATGTGCGTGAAGAAAAACTGAACAATAACATTAGCATCTCCTAGCAAACTTGCATGCATGCGCTGTCATATTATTTTTTTCCTTACCAATTTATGTCAATGGACCTGTGGGAAAGATTGATAAAGATGGAACATGCTGTGATTTTTCCTGAACCGACAGATGTCAGTAAAAAAACAATGCTCATGTACCAATTTGAATGAATGGACCAGGGTTCAGTAAAATGAATTGCATATATATGGAAAACTATGGTAACTCATGTGAAATAAGCCTTAGGTAGGTTAGTTAAGTGGTGGACACATGGGGGGTGTCATTTACAAAAACTGGTCTTTGTTCCCCCCTTTACTTCCGGAGGATGCTTATAATTTATGATGAGCTGCACTTTCAGCAGTTCCTGCACCTGGTGTAAAAACTACCCCTGCCCTTCACTGGAATGTTCATCTACATTTACAGTGCACCCCATGTCGGCGATCGCAGCAAGCCGCAGGTCAATTCAGACCTGCGGTTTCTGAAGTTTCTGATCCCAGCAGTCTGTGAAACTTTAAATAAGCTTTATTTTAATGTTTAACCCCCCCCCCTGCTGCCCTCTTTGTGGGCGTTAAGTGCGTCAGGGAGGGCGGGTGGTGCTTGGGGGGGCGGGCAGGCATGCGATCATCCGCCCGCCCCCTCTCTCAGGACGGCCGAGCGGTTTGCAGCGTGTCAGCACATTGCTGACACACTGCTTGAAACGCCTGACATCTGTGCTGGCACAGATGCCATGCGTTTAACCCCTTCCATGCCTGCTGTGCCTTTTCAGCCCCCGATGAGAGAGTGAGGGGCCCCCCTCCCTCCCCATCACCCACTGCTCTGCTGTGGCAGCGAGTGATGGGTACCATGGCAACCAGATGCCTTCACAGGCGTCCGGCTGTCCATGGTACTGATCAGAGGCTGTCCATGGTGCTGATTAGACTTCTGCTAAAGGCAGAAGTCTAATCAGACTTTGTAAAGTGAAAATACCTGGTCTATAAAACAGTCATGTTAATTTACCCGCAAGGTGAACGCCATAAAAAATAAAAAAATATGATGAAATTGAAATTTTGCCCACCTTACTTCCCAAAAAAGGTAATAAAAGTGATCAAAAAAGTCGTATGTACGCCAAAATAGTACCAATCAAACAGTCACCTTATCCCACAAAAAATAAGACCCTACCTAAGATGATCGCCCAAAAACTGAAAAAACTATGGCTCTCAGAATATGGAGATACTAAAACATGATTATTTTGTTTTTGTTTCAAAAATGAAATAATTGTGTAAAACTTACATAAATTAAAAAAAGTATACATATTAGGTATTTCCGGGAACGTAATAACCTGCTCTATAAAAATATCACATGACCTAACCCCTCAGGTGAATACAGTAAAATAAAAAAAAGTGTAAAAAAAGTCATACGCACCCCAAAATAGTGCCAATCAAACCGTCATCTCATCCCGCAAAAATCATACCCTACCAAAAATATTTGCCCAAAAACTGAATAAACTATGGCTCTCAGACTATGGAGACACTAAAACATGATTTTTTTTTGTTTCAAAACTGAAATCATTGTGTCAAACTTACATAAATAAAAAAAATAGTATACATATTAGGTATTGCCGCGTCCGTGACAACCTGATCTATAAAAATATTACATGATTGAACCCCTCAGGTGAATACCGTAAAAAAAAAATATATATTTAAACAGTGTAAAAAAATCTATTTTTTGTCACCTTAAATCACAAAAAGTGTAATAGCAAGCGATCAAAAAGTCATACGCACCCCAAAATAGTGCCAATCAAACCGTCATCTCATCCTGCAAAAATCATACCCTACTCAAGATATTTGCCAAAAAACTGAATAAACTATGTCTCTCAGACTATAGAGACACTAACGCTGGGTTCAGACCTGAGCGTTCGCGATGGAGCGCTCTGTATGCACGATTGTACGGGCGTTTGCAATCGCGCATACAGAGACAAGCAAACGCCCATTGTCGCGCGTTCCAGCTGAAGTCTATGTACGGGAACGCGCGACAAGACGCCCCAAAGAAGCTCATGTACTTCTTAGGGCGTCGGGCGTTTCACAGCGCGATCATACGCGCTGTAAAACACTCAGATGAGAACCATTCCCATAGGGAATCATTGGTTCTTGCCTATTGAGTGTTTTACAGCGCGTAGGAACGCGCTGTAAAACACTCAGGTGTGAACCCAGCCTTAAACATGATTTTTTTTGTTTCTAAAATGAAATCATTGTGTAAAACTTACATAAATAAAAAAAATTGTATACATATTAGGTATTGCCGCGTCCTGCTCTATAAAAATATTACATGATCTAACCTGTCAGATGAATGTTGAAAATAACAAAAAAGAAAAACGGTGGCAAAACAGCTATTTCTTGCTACCTTGCCTCACAAAAAGTGTAATATAGAGCAACCAAAAATCATATGTACCCTAAACTAGTACCAACAATACTGCCACCCGTAGTTTCTAAAATAGGGTCAGTTTTTTGGAGTTTCTACTCTAGAGGTGCAGCAGGGGTGCTTAAAATGGGACATGGTGTCAAAAAACCGGTCCAGCAAAATCTGCCTTCCAAAACCGTATGGCATTCTTTTCTTTCTGCACCCTGCCGTGCGCCCGTACAGCGGTTTACGACCACATATGGGGTGTTTCTGTAAACTACAGAATCAGAGCCATAAATATAGCGTTTTGTTTGGCTGTTAACCCTTGCTTTGTAACTGGAAAAAAATAATATTAAAATGGAAAAAGTGTTAATTAAATGGTTAATGTTGAGGAAGGGTTGAGACGTATGCATATATATCCATGCATGCATGCAAACACGTGCATGCATGTATGGTATATGTGCATACATTGACTACCATATCATGGGATGATGTGCACAGATGTGCCCAGCATCTATGCACATCTGCCCTTGGGGGCCCACAGGGGCTCATTGTGGCCCCTGTGGGAAATATCTGTGCCCCCTTAGTATATATAGCTGTGCCCCCTTAGAATATATAGCTGTGCCCCCTTAGAATATATATAATATGTATCTGTGCCTTATAATATATATATATATATATATATATATACACAGGTCCTTCTAAAAAAAATATTGTGATAAAGTTCATTATTTTCTGTAATATACTGATAAACATTAGACTTTCATATATTTTAGATTCATTACACACAACTGAAGTAGTTCAAGCCTTTTATTGTTTTAATATTGATGATTTTGGCATACAGCTCATGAAAACCCAAAATCTCAAATAATTAGCATATTTTATCCGACCAATAAAAGAAAAGTGTTTTTAATACAAAAAAAGTCAACCTTCAAATAATTATGTTCAGTTATGCACTCAATACTTAGTTGGGAATCCTTTTGCAGAAATGACTGCTTCAATGCGGCGTAGCCTGTGGCACTGCTGAGGTGTTATGGAGGCCCAGGATGCTTCGATAGCGGCCTTAAGCTCATCCAGAGTGTTGGGTCTTGCGTCTCTCAACGTTTTCTTCCCAATATCCCACATATTCTCTATGGGGTTCAGGTCAGGAGAGTTGGCAGGCCAAATGAGCACAGTAATACTGTCACGGACGGTGTACAGGATACAAGACAAAGCAACATGCATATATGACTCACTGGATCCAAAGCTAAGGAACCAAAAGGGGGACCCCTGCACAAGACCTAGCACTTTCCCTGGCTGCTCAGCCTATGCAAAGATCCCAAAGGTGGATGGTTGCATATCCACGTACCTCGACTATATAACCCCTGAACACCCTACAATAGTGAGGGGACACGACCACCGGCTCCCTACACCAGACACGGAGGGAGTCAGGGTCACCTGGGATCCAGCAAACAGAAAATAACAGATACATTTACAGCACTTAACTTTGTAGCAGACTGGGAAACAGGATCAGCATGCACACACACTCCAGGAAGAAGTATAAGCCGCCCAGTAAAGCATTATGGGGAGGAATTTAAAGGGAAGCAATCAGTACAACTACATGACAGCTGAGAGAGGCTAACGAGATGAGGAACTGAATACCACAACAAAGAAAACTCAAGGAGGAGGTTCTGAAAGGCCTCTGTCAGAGCTTCTCAGCTGTCTGGTTGTGACAAATGCCATGGTCAGTAAACCATTTACCAGTGGTTTTGGCACTGTGAGCAGGTGCCAGGTCATGCTGAAAAATGAAATCTTCATCTCCATAAAGCTTTTCAGCAGATGGAAGCATGAAGTGCTCCAAAATCTCCTGATAGCTAGATGCATTGACCCTGCCCTTGATAAAACACAGTGGACCAACACCAGCAGCTGACATGGCACCCCAGACCATCACTGACAGTGGGTACTTGACACTGGACTTCAGGCATTTTGGCATTTCCCTCTCCCCAGTCTTCCTCCAGACTCTGGCACCTTGATTTCCGAATGACATGCAAAATTTGCTTTCATCCGAAAAAAGTACTTTGGACCACTGAGCAACAGTCCAGTGCTGCTTCTCTGTAGCCCAGGTCAGGCGCTTCTGCCGCTGTTTCTGGTTCAAAAGTGGCTTGACCTGGGGAATGCGGCACCTGTAGCCCATTTCCTGCACACGCCTGTACACAGTGGCTCTGGATGTTTCTACTCCAGACTCAGTCCACTGCTTCCGCAGGTCCCCCAAGGTCTGGAATCGGTCCTTCTCCACAATCTTCCTCAGGGTCCGGTCACCTCTTCTCGTTGTGCAGCGTTTTCTGCCACACTTTTTCCTTCCCACAGACTTCCCACTGAGGTGCCTTGATACAGCACTCTGGGAACAGCCTATTCGTTCAGAAATTTATTTCTGTCTCTTACCCTCTTGCTTGAGGGTGTCAATGATGGCCTTCTGGACAGCAGTCAGGTCGGCAGTCTTACCTATGATTGCGGTTTTGAGTAATGAACCAGGCTGGGAGTTTTTAAAAGCCTCAGGAATCTTTTGCAGGTGTTTAGAGTTAATTAGTTGATTTAGATGATTAGGTTAATAGCTTGTTTAGAGAACCTTTTCATGATATGCTATTTTTTTGAGATAGGAATTTGGGGTTTTCATGAGCTGTATGCCAAAATCATCAATATTAAAACAATAAAAGGCTTGAACTACTAAAATATATGAAAGTCTAATGTTTATCAGTACATTACAGAAAATAATGAACTTTATCACAATATGCTATTTTTTTTAGAAGGACCTGTATATCCCCCCTATACCTGAAACCAGGTGCATTGGTGTGAATGTGCCCCAAGCATTCACACTGATGCAATCTGGTTGATTGCATCCGAATGACCAGATAAAGGTCCAGTCATCCTGATGACTACAAAGAACTCAGATTCAACAGAATATGAGTCCTCTGTTGTAATTATCTCCAGCGCTGCTGGAGATAATTATGCATGATAGAAGGAAGGGAGAAGCCTCCCCTCCTTCTATTATGCGCATTCTGGCAGCGCGATTACCATCACGCTGCCCGGAATGCTAAATGCTACAGACGGGAGATCAAAGGCCTCTCTCACCCGTTAGCATATGGCGCTGCCCCGATGCGCTCGTGCGGCAGTGCAGGCCGCCGGACATAAATATCCGGTGGCCCCTGCACTAAGGGTCGGAAGCCGAGCTGCCCCCCTGAAGAGGACCCCCTGGACAACGAGCACCCCCTAGACGAAAGAGCAACTAAGTCCTGAGTATCCCCCCTTATTAACCCTTCTACCGCTACCCCACCAACGTTTTCCCCCACCACTATCCCACCAACGATTTCCCCCCTTATTAACCCTTAAACCCCTGTTCCCCTACCACTATCCCACCAACGATTTCCCCCATTATTAACCCTTAAACCCCTGATCCCCTACCACTATCCCACCAACGATTCCCCCCTGATAAACCCTTACCTACCCTGTCCCACCTACCATACCCATACCCCCTATAACCCCTTGCCCTATACCTCCTCCCATACCCCCTACACAACCCCCATCTATCCCACCAACGTACCCCTACTCCCATTGTCCCTATACCATCCCTGCAGGCATAACCCTTGCAGTGCTGTCCCATACCCTAACCCTACAGGAGCATCCCTGCTCTCTATACTGTACTCCTGCAATGTCTGTGGCCTGCATTCACCCCTGCAGTGCCACCGTTAACCCTTCGTCGTTCTCTTAGGGATAAAATTAGGTGGGGTGGGGTGCTAATACACGTGTGAGTGTACTGTATTAGATAGCGTTGTGGGTGGAATTTGGGAACCGTATAGTGTAGTTTAGTACTGTATTGTATTGTTAGTGTATTGTGTGCATAGTCTACTGTTGGTATTAATAAATACTGTGTTTAATTTATAACTATTTGTAACGTGTGATTATTAGCGATAGTTTAGTTAGGCGCATGCAGCTAGTTTAGTGATTAGCGTAAGGCAAAGTGATATTAGTGTTATTATAAAGGTATAAATAGGCAAGATCATCAATAGACGGCTCCTCCTATTTATTAGTATTAATTATTGATATTTGCATAAATATTGGTGATTAATATTCCCTCTTTACAGTTTTTGAATATCTTTAGGGGTGTAGTTTGTTAGATGGGGTCACTTTTATGGAGTTTCTACTCTAGGGGTGCATCAGGGGGGCTTCTAATGGGACATGGTGCAAAAAAAAAAACTGTCCAGAAAATACTGCCTTCCAAAAACCATAAGGCACACCATTCCCTCTACGCCCTACTGTGTGCCCGTACAGTAGTTTACGGCCATATATGGGGTGTTTCTGCAAACTACAGGATCGGGGCAATAAATATAGCATTTTGTTTGGCTGTTAACCCTTGCTTTGTTACTGGAAAAAATTGATTAAAATGGAAAACTTCCCCAAAAATCTAATTTCTTAAATTGTATCACTATTTGCCATTAACTCTTGTGGAACACCTAAAGGGTTAACAAAGTTTGTAAAATCAGTTTTGAATACCTTGAGGGGTGTAGTTTCTAGAATGGTTTAATTTTTCAGTGGTTTCTATTATGTAAGACTCACAAAGTGACTTCAGACCTGAACTGGTCCCTAAAAAGTGGGATTTTGAAAATTTCTGAAAAATTTCAAGATTTGCTTCTAAACCTCTAAGCCTTGTAACATCCCCCAAAAATAAAATATAATTCCCAAATTGATCCAAACATGAAGTAGACATAAGGGGAATGTAAAGTAATAACGAGCTTGCGCATGCGCAGTTCTTTCCCTGAGGCTGATGTCAGCACAGGGAAGGAACACTATACCGGCACTGCGCATGCACAAGCTCACACATCGCGAGATTACGGCAATCTATCGTTGATGAAAGGAATAGATTCGTAGGACATAGGCGGTGCTGGGCTCCTTCACAGGCGGGCGTGACTGGGCACAAGGAATGTCCGTATAGCCCCTTGGACCCCTACAAGACTAATTTACATAGCTCTAAAATCCTTTTTTAAAGAAAATAAAAGCACACAGCCCTATAGGACAGGTATATTGCGGACATGCTAGCGGCGATCTAGCCGTGCATGTCCGCATCTCTATAGCCCAAAACTTGGTGACAGAATCCCTTTAAGGTGAAATATGGTGCAAAACGGTGTCCTATGACTTTTTTTTTTACTCCAAAAGGGCATAGGTCTGGTAGTAAATGACTCCCGTGAAGTTTAGTTGCTTTTTTTTTTTTATATTCAGTTTCAGACCAGGTCAATTACCCCTTCCTGACCAATCCTAATTTTGAGAATCTCACATGTCACTTTATGTGGTAACAACTTTGAAATGCTTTAGGGGTGGGCGATATGGCCTAAAATCTATATTGCAATATAATCTGAAGCATGTGCGATATGCAATATATATTGTGATATATTATTTTCTTCTGTATGTATACAAAAAATACAAATTACAAAACTTAGCCCAGAGCCAGTGCCATCAGCCCCATGGCATTTGCCATCATCATCAACATACATGATTTTCCCTCAGAGCCAGTGCCATCAGCCCCATGGCATTTGCCAATTGCCATCATCATACATGACCCCCATAGCCAGTGCCATCAGCCCCAAGCCCCATGGCATTTGCCATCATTTGCCATCAGACATGTCCCTCAGAGCCAGTGCCATCAGCCCCATGGCATTTGCCATCATCATCATACATGTCCCCCTGTGGCCCAGAGCCAGTGCCATCAGCCCCATGGCATTTGCCATCATCATCATACATGATTGTCCCTCAGAGCCAGTGCCATCAGCCCCATGGCATTTGCCAATTGCCATCATCATACATGACCCCCATAGCCAGTGCCATCAGCCCCAAGCCCCATGGCATTTGCCAT